>NW_015168679.1:280550-304117 GCF_001447785.1 Gekko japonicus
ATATATTGATTTACTTACAATAAAGACTCTAGTATATCTTATACACATACAAAAACCTAAAGTACATTGTATCTACTAATGGAAAAGTCCACAGCTACAAAGACCTCTTCCAACGCTGTAGACTGTCTTGCTCCTGATAAAGGACTGATGGAAGTTGCAACGGTCATAAATGATGAGAGATGCAGCAGGCTGTTATGTTCTCCTCAAAGAGTAATTCAGCAGGCATGAGAAATGCAGCAAGAAAAGTCCACAGCTACAAAGACCTCTTCCAACGCTGTAGACTGTCTTGCTCCTGATAAAGGACTGATGGAAGTTGCAACGGTCATAAATGATGAGAGATGCAGCAGGCTGTTATGTTCTCCTCAAAGAGTAATTCAGCAGGCATGAGAAATGCAGCAGGCAGTTGTATTTTCCGCACAAAGTGTTTTCGGCAAGCATCAAAGCAAGCAACACGCCTCCCAGGCAAAAACTGCGTGTTTCGACAAATTGTTCTTCGAGCAGACATATTTTCCCTGGAACCAAAGCTCTCAATTTTACTGTGCAGAAGTCAACAATTCTAAAGAAGGGCTCTCTGGTCCTCCAGGTGGGACCTGGGGATCCCTTGGAATTGCAGCTCATCTCCCAACCACATAGAACAGTTCCCTTGGAGAAAACTGATGTTTTGGAGGGTGGACTCTATGACCCTGTACCCCACTGAGGTCCCAGTCCACCGGCCCCACCCCCAAATCTCCAAGTTTACCAACCTGGATCTCACCACCCTACACCCCCCCCAATCCCCTGCTGGTGGCCAGAGGGGACCTGGCAACCCTCACCCCATCTTCAGAGGTAAGTCAGGTGGCAACCAGTGTTCCCTCTAAGATGAGTTAGTGTGAGCTAACCCACCATTCTTTCGCCTCGGGCTCACACATTTTTGTCTCGGCTCGGGAAGGAGGGCTCCAGAGCAAACTAATTTATACAGTAGCCAAATCGCTCGCTCACAACTTTAATGCCAGCAGCTCGCAAAGTAGAATTTTTGCTCACAGGACGCCGCAGCTTAGAGGGAACATTGGTGGCAACCAGTGTTCTCTCTAAGCTGAGTTAGTGTGAGCTAGCTCAGTTTTTTAGCCTCTGGCTCACAGATTTTTGCCTTAGCTCAGGAAGGATGGCTGTAGAACAAACTAGTTTATGCAATATCCAAATAGCTCACTCACAACTTTAATGCCAATAGCTCACCAAGAAGAATTTTTGCTCACAGGACTCCGCAGCTTAGAGGGAGCATTGGTGGCAACCCAGGAGAGGGACTTCTTAGTCACGGCACCGAAGCTCTGAACTCTCCCCCGAGAGACCCACCCGTCCCCTTTGGCGGCCATCTTCCACCAGCAGGTGAATACGTTTGTTTTGTTTCATTTGGCATGCCCTCCTGAGGAATTTTTTAATTGCTGTTTTTGTGTCTTGTACGTATTTTAACTCCAGTTTTTTTAAAAAATTGTGTCTTGGGGTGGTTTCATTTGGCATGCCCTCCTGAGGAATATTTTAATTGCTTTTTTTGTGTCTGGTACGTATTTTAACTCCATTTTTTAAAAAAATTGTGTCTTGGGGTGTGTGTGTGATTTAATGGTTTTTAAATGTGTGGGTTTTTTTTTTAAATCATGTATGTATTAGTATTTTTCTTCAGGAGGCAGGGCATTGTTTTGTACAACTGCACCCCTTGGTTTAACATAAGACCATAAGAGACGCCAAAGGCCCATCCAGGCCAACACTCCGTCACACAGTGGCCAGAAATACCAGTGCCATCAGGAGGTCCACCAGTAGGGCCAGGACATTAGAAGCCCTCCCACTACCCCCCCCCAAGCACCAAGAATACAGAGCATCCCTTGCCCCAAAGTCCCTATCTATACCTTGTGGCTAATAGCCACTGATGGACCACCGCTCCACGTTTATCCCTCTTGAAGCCGTCCATGCTTGTAGCCGCCATCACCTCCTGTGGCAGTGAATCCCATGTGCTAATCACTCTTTCGGTGAAGAAGTCCTTCCTTTTATCCGTTCTAACCCAACTGCTCAGCAATTTCATGGAGTGCCCACGGGTTCTTGAATTGTCAGGGAGGGAGAAAAGGACCTCTTTTTCTACCTCCTCTTTCCCATGCATAATCTTATAAACCTCGACCATGTCACCCCCTCAGCCGTCGTTTCTCCATGCTAAAGAGCCCCAAGCGCTTTAACCTTTCCTCATAGGGTTTAACCTTTCCTCATAGGGTTTGGAAGCCCTAGTTAATTTCAGGAAGCAAGGACACTTTTTGAGACAGCGAATGAGAGGAGGTTCAACCCACCAACATCTGTGCACGTGCAAACAGTGGCTGCTGGCTTTGGGTACCCACAGCCGGATGAACGGCAACCACCCGGGTGCTCAGAACAGATCTCAGTTTTAACTGCTAGAGTATGAACCTGTGGGCAAAGGAGCCCTGATTGCCTTCAGTATAAGCCGCTAAATATTGTGAGCAAGGAACCTTATTTCAGACCTTTGGTTCCCGAACATTGCCACGGCCACTTACAGAGCTCGCAATCCATTGGGTTTGCAGCTATTGCCGTAAGTCTCCCTCAGCTACCGGCGACTTCTGGAAGTAAATGGGGCTACTTTCGAAGCCTGGGGAAAGTGATGAGCTCATCCGGCCCCATCCCTGGGCATCTGCACACATTAAGTGATCAAAACCAGTGCTTTAACGATTAGGACCCTGCGCTACTTCTGCTGACGCACCGTTCTTCTGATTGAACGCAGGCCTCAAGCTATTGAGAAGCAGGCGAAAGGCCAGGGCAAGGAGGGGTGGGGGAGTGTCAGGCAAAGGCATATCCATCAGCAGGTCGAGTGGGGAGAGGATTCGACAGCATATTCTCTCTCTCGCTCTCTCTCACTTTGTGGTGCCCAGGAAGTAGAATCCAGGGCCAGGCTGTACAGATTGAAGGGGTGGGGCCATGCAAATTTGAATCTCTGTGGTTGGAGCCATGGGGTGCAGGGACCAGTTCCAGTGCTCGGCTCTGTCGGTTTCTCCCTTCTACAAGCCCGGTAGCCATTCACTGGTTTGGGGAAAGGAGAGCTGCGAAGTGGACACCAGCTTCAAGAACATAAGAACACAAGAGACGCTGATGTTGGGTCAGGCCAATGGCCCGTCCAGTCCAACACTCTGTCACACAGTGGCCAAAAATGCCAGGTGCCATTTGGAGGTCCAGCAGTGGGGCCGGGACACCAGAAGCCCTCCCACCGTTGCCCCCCCCAAGCACCAAGAATACAGAGCATCACTTGCCCCAGCCTGAGAGTTCCTATCTATACCTCTGCTCCTATCTATACCTCTGCTCCATATGCTTATCTAATTCCCTCTTGAAGTCGTCCATGCTTATCATCGCTGCCGCCACCTCCTGTGGCAGTGAATTTTATGTGTTAATCACTCTTTGGGTGAAGAAGTCCTTCCTTTTATCTGGTCTAACTCGACCGCTCAGCAATTTCATTGAGTGCCCACACATTCTTGTATTGTGAGAAAGGGAGAAACCTACTCTATCCCATGCATAATCTTGTAAACCTCGATCATGTCTCCCCTCAGCCGTCGTTTCTCCAAGCTAAAGAGCCACAAGCACTTTAACCTTTCCTCATAGGGAAAGTGTTCCAACCCTTTTCTCATTCTAGTTGCCCTTTTCTGCACTTTCTCCCATGCTATAATGTCCTTTCTGAGGTGTGGTGACCAGAATTGCACACAGTACTCCAAATGAGGTCGCACCATCGACTGTGATACTGGCTGATTTGTTTTCAGTTCCCTTCCTAATAATCCCCAGCCTAGTGTTGGCCTTTTCTACTGCACACTGTTTCAATATTTTCAGTGAGTTATCTACTATGACTCCAAGATCTCTCTCTTGGTCAGTCTCCACCAGTTCAGACCCCATCAACACGCATTCATAGTTAGGATTTTTGGCCCCAAGGTGCATCACTTTCCAGGAAAGGACTGACCAAACTGCAATTATCCATGCCTTGGTATACATCCAGATTAGGTTCTTCTTATGTCTTCTATATCTTTGTTTGGAAACGGACACTGGGCAGGAATATTGACTGGGACTTGCTGGACGGGGCACAGTCACTATTCTTTCATCTGCACCGGCCTTCTGTTCCTTTCCAGATTCAATTCAAAGTTCTGGAGCTGAACTTTAAATGCCCTAAAGGGTCTGGGGCCAGATTATCTCCAGGACCTTTTCCTACCTTCTGACCTCCTGCATCAACGTCTGGCACAGTGACTTAGGAAACATGACGGGGCCTTTTATGCGGTGGTGCTGGCATGTGCGTGGCGCGCCCTCCCTGGGGACGCCCGGTCTTCCCTGTGATGGCTATAATTCAGATGAGCTGGAAATACGTTATTTCGAACCTCCCTGAAAGCCCAAGTACAGCCTAATTTTGGTTTCCATCCCCTCCCTTCTCTGCAATACGAACATTACTGCAATTTTATGTGAATCTAAACGGATCATTTGCTGCTTAATTGGTTTAGGTCTTCGTTGCTTTAAATCGTATCTGACAGTGTTGCTTAAACCTATCATAAGACACTAGATAGCCCCGTCTGGTTATTTCGAACCTCCCTGAAAGCCCAAGAACAGCCTAATTTTGGTTTCCATCCCCTCCGTTCTCTGCAATACGAACATTATTGACATTTTATGTGAATTTGAGTGCTGTAGGATCTAAATGGATCATTTGCTGCTTAATTGGTGTAGGTCTTCATTGCTTTAAATCGTATCTGACAGTGTTGCTTAAACCTATCATAAGACACTAGATAGCCCCGTCTGGGGCTATAAGTACATAAGAACATAAGAGAAGCCAATGTTGGATCAGGCCAATGGCCCATCCAGTCCAACACTCTGTATCACACAGTGGCCAGAAATACCAGGTGCCATCAGGAGGTCCAGCAGTGGGGCCAGGACACTAGGAGCCCTCCCACTGTCCCGTCCCCCCCAATTACCAAGAAGACAGAGCATCACTTGCCCCAGAGTTCCTATCTATATCTGGTGGCTAATAGCCACTGATGGACCTCTGCTCCCTATGTTTATCTACTGCCGTGCGTGCTTGTAGCTGCCACCACCTCCTGTGGCAGTGAATTCCATGTGTTAATCACTCCTTGGGTGAAGAAGTCCTTCCTTTTATCCATTCTAACCCGACCGCTCAGCAATTTAATGGAGTGCCCACGAGTTCTTGTATTATGAGAAAAGTATTTGAATAAATACATTAAGCCCCCAAATGGGTGGCCTGTTTCTACGACCCAGATCTTGGGGGGGGGGGGCTGTAGTCTACATCTTAACAGGCGAAGGCCCTCTCTCCACCCAGCCCAAGTGGTGAGATGGACTCAGGGGCGGGGCACCTGCTTCACGTGGAGAAACTAGTCCCAGGTTGAATCCTCGGTGCCTCCGGATAAAGGGTAGCAGGTGCTGGCACTGCCACGTCTGAGGAGGCAGTGCTGAGCTCGATGTCCCAATGGCCTGTCTTGTTATGAGGCACGTTTTGCAAGTCTGGACATTTTGCTAGGGCAAATATGTCATCCGCATCCTCCGTCTCTTTGCAAGAAGAAGGGGGCATTATCCTAAAAGGGTCCAACACCAGGACTCTTAATGGGACTTCTTTTCCTCTCTGGAAATCTATGGATAAAGTCTGGTCACATGAACATATGAAGCTGCCTTATACTGAATCAGGCCCTTGGGGTCCATCAAGGTAAGTGCTGTCTACTCGGACTGGCAGCCGCTCTCCAGGGTCTCAGGCGGAGGTCTTTCCCGTCACCTCCTACCTGCTCCTTCTAACTGGAGAGGCCAGGACTTGAGCGTGGGACCTTCTGCACGCCAAGCAGGTGCTCTACCACTGAGCCACTACCCCCCCTCTAAAGAATCTCTGGGTTAGGGGAGGCTGCGACTGATGGCACTTCACACGTACACAAGACACTCGTCATCACTACCCCTCAAAACACTGGGTTGGATCCAGACTCAGTTTTCAAGTGGAAGAATAGAATCTCCTGCCCCCCTCTCAGACTGCACCCCCCCCGATCTCTACAAAATGCTGCTCCGGGGGGAGAGGGGACCCCCCCCCGGAGTGAGATGAGGGGAGTCTGCATCAAGGAGGAGTTCTCGGAGGAGACTGCCAGTTTGGTCGGGATGCATCCCATTGAATCCCACAAGTCAAGGCCAGCCTAAGGATTTCAGGTGCCCTGATTGAATGACTTTGCCACCCCACAGCAAGGAAGCTGCTGCCCGTCCTCCTACCCCCCCTACCCACACTACAGGGAAGCAGGTCCCGCTCCCCCCGCCCTCACTGGAGCCGGGGCTTCCTGTGGTGCCATGCCCCCTCCAACAGGGGAGGACCAGGGTGCAAAAACAGCCCTGAAAGGGGGCTCCGCCCACAGCCCCACCATCAAAGGTGGGAAAGGAGGAGCGGACTTGCGGCTGGTCGCCCGCTGGGGGTTGGAGGCCCCATCCAGGGCTGCTGCTTGCCAGGTTGGTTTGGGCACCTCCCCAATTCCGGGCCGCTAGGTGGTTGCCTGGGCGAGCCTAGTGGGTGAGCCGGCCCTTCTCCAAGCTGATCACCTTTGCTCCTGCCGGTCCACGTTTTCCGGCGAGCGTTTTCTCAGCCTGCCAGGCCTGCCTTTCCATTCCGCTCTCTCTTGTCGGTTTGGGATCCTTTTCTTCAAGCAGATGCTGGAGAGTCTGCCAGCCACGCCGGGTGCTGCCGCGATCTTGACATCCACGTTCCCGTCTCCTTTCCCGGGGTCCATTTGCCGTGGCAGCCGTCCCTTTCTGAAGTCCTGCAGCGGGCAGAGCTCTTTGATCATGCAAAGATTTCCAATCCTTTTGGATTAAAACCCCCTCACCTCATCAAACATGAAGCTGACAAAGGAGTCGCTCTATAAAACCGGGAGATGAAAGGCGACATGGTCCCCCCCGCTACACCCCCCGCCCTGCAGAGACTCAGGATCAATAGACATCTTTCCACTGGGCCGGCATCTCTCCCTTCCGTGTGGAACAGGAAATGGCTTCTGGCAGGGAAGCAGGGCGGCTCCCCCTTGGCCTTCCTGCCGCTCCCCTCTGCCCGGCGTTCTTGACCTTGCCCGATCCCTTCCACTGGATGGCAGGACTGTCTTCATCTGCTGTGCTGTTCCAAGGGGCAAGCAGACCCTCGAAGGTCACCAGGGATCTGCTGCCCGAGAGGGCCACTGGTGGCCAAGCTCAGGGTGAGCCAAGCGGTCCCCGGGGTGCTGGCTGGAGGCCTCAGGGGGAGCCCACGCCCCTTGGCATCGCTGGGATGGCCCAGAGCCAAACAGACCTGCAAGCCCCGGAGGCAGCCCCTTGGTGCGTCTTGCTCCAGGGCTGTTCCAACATCTGCCCAGCGGCTCAGATTCTCCCCGGGGACTTCATTCCCTCCCTCGGTCCCTTTTCTGTCCTTGCCTCTTCCTGCTCTATCAGCTCCAAGTTGTTACGAGTTCCCTTAGAGCTGCTCTCTCAAGAGCCGTCTTCGAAAGAGCTCTCTCAGCCCCACCTACCTCCCCGGGTGTCTGTTGTGGGGAGGGGAAGGGGAAGGAGCCGCTCTGAGATGCTTCTGGGTAGTGAAGGGCAGGGTATAAATCCAATCTCATAAGAACATAAGAGATGCCAATGTTAGATCAGGCCAAAGGCCCATCCAGCCCAACACTCTGTATCACACAGTGGTCAGAAATACCAGGTGCCATCAGGAGGTCCACCAGTGGGGCCAGGACATTAGAAGCCCTCCCACTGTTGACCCCCCCCAAGCACCAAGAGGACAGAGCATCACTTGCCCCAGAGTCCCTATCTATACCTTGTGGTTAATAGCCACTGATGGACCTCTGCTCCATATGCTTATCTAATTCCCTTTTGAAGCCGTCCATGCTTGTAGCCACCACCACTCCCTGTGGCAGTGAATTCCAAGTGTGAATCACTCTTTGGGTGAAGAAGTACTTCCTTTTATCCGTTCTAACTCCTCCTATTTGTATGCTCCCCGCAATGCCAAAGGGCACCCTCCATCTCCCTGGAGGAAACGGCACCTTTGGAGGGTGGGCTCTACGGCATCACGTTGCCTGCAAAACTCCGCCCCCATCGCCCAAACTCTGCCCTCCACAAGTTCCACCCCCAAATTCCCAGGAATTTCCCAGCCTTGAGTTGGCAGGATCCACCTGTGGTGATCTTCTTTGGATATATTTTACCTGTATCACTACTGTATTACCATCGTCGCATCATCGCTGTTGCTTTACCACCACCAATTGATTAGATAACACTGGGGTTGTGATGGCCCTGGGACAAGACAGTATAATATCACGCGGAACCATCCCATCGAATTGAGTCTAACGTTCCCGGGATAACATGGAATTGGGACTACCATCCCCAGGATACCATCTTGCGATTGAAGATCTTTTAAAACATCTGTTTTAACAGCGTTCCGTGCGCCTTGGTGTTTAGTCATGCTGGCCACATGACCACGGAAACGTCTTCGGACAGCGCTGGCTCTTCGGCTTGGAAACGGAGATGAGCACCGCAACCCTAGAGTCGGACTCGACTGGCTTTCGAGCAAGGGGAACCTTTACCTTAAAACATCTGGAGCACTTTATGCTGTCTTAAATGTTGGTTTTATCTTGTTTTATTGATTAACTATTGGCATTTTTGCCCTGTTTGTGTTTTAGCTATTGGCACATGTTGCCCTATTTGTGAGCCGCCCTGAGCTCATTGTGGGGAGGGCGGGCTATAAATTTGAACAAACAAACAATTATATCTGATTGCATAATTCCCCTGGAGCTTTCTCCAGCCCGTCTCCCACCGTGACCACTGCTCCTCCGTCCTTTTGTGCTTAGCCTTGCTTAGACTGAGGGCAAAGAGGCCGAGTTGACGCACATGTGTTTTAGCTATTGGCACAGGTTGCCCTATTTGTGAGCCTCCCTGAGCCCATTGTGGGGAGGGAGGGCTATAAATTTGAACAAACAAAGAAATATATCTGATTGCATAATTCCCCTCGAGCTTTCTCCAGCTCGTCTTCCACCGTGACCAATGTTCCTTCGTCCTTCTGCGCTTAGCCTTGCTTAGACTGAGGGCAAAGAGGCCGAGTTGACGCACAGAGGCCTGGCATCCGCCATTTTGGCATCCCCCAGTGGGTGTAGCAACAGCCATGAGGATAGATGGCTTTCTAAGGGCATTAGACAGATTCATGGAGTAGAGGTCCATCAGTGGCGATTAGCCATGGTGACTAAAGAGAACCTCCATATACAGAGGCAGTAAACCTGTGAAAAGCAATGGTGGGAGGCAGCAGCAGGGGAAAAGGCTCCGCTGCTTTGCCCGGTCTGCTAGTCCTGCCATGCGAGTGCCTGGCCATTGTGTGAAACAGGATGCTGTTTTTTATTTATTTTGCTAGATTTGTATCCCCACCCTCCCCGCATAGCAGGCTCAGGGTGGGTTCCATCAATTACCACATACAAAAACGTAAAAACAATTACAATACATCAATAAAAAGACAACTCAATTGCTAGGTGCTAATCAGCGCCTCAACCAGTGCTCCCTCTAAGCTGCGGAGCCTTGTGAGCAAAAATTCTACTTTGTGAGCTACTGGCATTACAGGTGTGCGCGAGTAAGTTTGCTCTGGAGCCCACTTTCCTGAGCTAAGACAAAAATGTGTGAGCCGGAGGCTAAAAAACTGTGAGCTAGCTCACACTCACTCAGCTTAGAGGGAACACTGGCCTCAACAGATGAGGTTTTTCAGATTGGGGTTCCTAGGTGGTAAACATGGATCTGACCGGCTGAAGGGGAGGCCCAGTGGGGGGGGGGCACTGCCTCAATGAAAAGCCCGGCGGAAGAGCTCCGTCTTGCAGGCCCTGCGGAACTGTAGAAGTCCTGCAGGGCCCTGATCTCATACAGAAGCTCATTCCACCAGGTAGGGGCCAGGGTCGAAAAAGCCCTGGGTCTAGCTGAGGCAAGACGGATGTCCCTGGGGCTGGGGACAACCACAGCGGGCATCTCTCAAGATGGGACGAAGGCTGGAAGATCCCACCATCAAAGGTGGGAAAGGAGGAGCAGACTTGCCATATCTCCATCTCCTTCCCATAAACTGCCTCGTCCCACTGCCATACTTCCAGTTTGGTGTAGTGGTTAAGTGGGCGGACTCTAATATGGGAGAACCGGGTTTGATTCCCCACTCCTCCACTTGCACCTGGCTGGATGACCTTGGGCAAGCCGTAGTTCTGATAAGAGCGGTCCTTGAAAGAGCAGGTTCTGTCAAGAGCTCTCTCAGCCCCGCCTACCTCACAGGGGGTCTGTTGTGGGGAGGGGAAGGGAAAGGAGATTATGAGCCGCTCTGGGACTTCCGAGTGAAGGGCGGGGTACAAATCCAATCTCTTCTTCTTCTTTTTCTTCCCCCGCCCCATCATCACTGGCATCCCCGACCACAACGTGGCCTCCCCCATCAGACCTTAACGGGTCACAACGAACCTGACTAAACCCTAAACAACTAGGATAGAGGGAACCGTGGTCTGATGCAGCAGGGCTCTTCTTATGACCGCAAACCAGCTCGGGGGCTAATGCATTAGAGAGAGGAGATGCCCAGCTGGGATGTGTCCCTCACATTCAGAAGCAGGGTGCAGCGCAAAAAAAGGCTTCCCACTACACCACCGGGTGGCCTACACTGGAGGAAGCCGGCCCAGAAGCCCTGATGAGGCTGGAAGCACACATGAAGCTGCCTGACAGTGAGACAGAGACTTGGCCCATCGGAGCCAGTCTTGCCTACTCAGACTGGCAGCCGCTCTTCAGGGTCTCAGGCGGAGGTCTTCCCCATCACCTACTGACAGATTCTTTAATTGAAGAGGCCGGGGACTGAACCTGGGACCTTCTGCATGCCAAGCAGGGGCTCTTCCTCTGAGCCACAGTCCCTCCCCACACAAGGAGCACATAAGGACAGAAGCCGCACAGGCCGTCCTCTGGTGATGCCTCTCCCATCGGGAAAAGGGAGCCCGCCCCCCAGGACTAGTGGCACGCTCCCATGGGGGAGGGGGGGGAGGGTGCCTGCCTAAGATCTGAGACCTGTCAGAGTTGTAGCTTGCACTGATATCGGAAGCCCCCTTGGGGGAATAGAAAAGTAAAGAAATATTGGTTTAAATGAAGAAATCATCCAGCCGTGGTTTTCCTCCTGGTGAAGGGGGTGACAGCAGTGTTGGGGGGGGGGCTTTGCAGGGCTTTCGCTTGGTGCTCCCCCCCAAAAAAAACCCCTAGATCCAGCTGCACGGGTGCCACAGAGACGACAATTCTAAATTATGGAGAAGGAATCATTTTGATGAGGCAAAAACAAACACACACGTGAGCGCTTCCTCTTGAGTTTGGCTTGTTATTTTTAGCACCCAGCTTGGCTGGAAAGGCGGGCGGCTGAGGCCAGGTTGCCTGGGCCGAGGGGTCTCCGCGCCAGCCTGGAGGGGGGGGGCGGCGGCGGCTGAACTAAAAGGAGGATCGGGAGAAAAGATCAGACGGCAGCGGGTGGCAGCCTCTATTTTTACACCGAACGTCAGGGAGCCGCGTGAAAGGACGGCTGCTGGTTTCCAGAGCATTCCTCCAGCTCTCACCTATTGACTCGGAGACATTTCAAAGAAAGCCCAACTATTCTTCTTGGCTTTTCCGTTTGCCTGCAACTGAGCACGCCTCCTCTGCACATGGCCGGTGCTTGCTCGTGCACACCAGCTCCAAGCTGGGCCCCGAGGAAGTCTGAGATGCTGGGCGCGAAATGCACGGTGGAGACGAAGCGCAGCAGTGACCTTCTGGCTCTGGGAGCAGAGTGCGTTCTCTTCCGCTCCGAGTGGCATCGCACTGAGATCGCACGGCACCTCACTTTCCAGACAGAGGCTTTGACAGCTGGATCCTGGGCCCACTAACCTGAACGCGGATGCAAAAAAAAAGCAGAGGTGCCCCCTTTCGGGACGCAAAACATGACATCGTTTTGGGTACTATTCAAGGGGGTGGAGTTGGAGGGAGGCAGATCTGACTCCCTGGGAACGGGCCGCCTGGGACTTTCTCCTGTCCTGACCGCCCCTGCCTTCTGCTGAGTCAGACCATCAAGATCAGTCTTGCCTACTCAGACTGACAGCAGCTCTCCAGGGTCTCAGGCAGAAGTCCTTCACATCCCCTACAACTCGATCCTTTTAACTGGAGATTGAACCCGGAACCTTCTGTGTGCCAAGCAGATGCTCGACCACTGAGTCATGTTTCGTACACGTTGCGGCCCACGTTCACTTCTATGCGGCTGGTACTGTAAAACTCCCAGGTACTTGGGATGCCATATTGATGCGCAGGCATCCAAGTGTTTAGGGTCAGTTCCAGGAGGGAGACAAACCCCCCCCCCAAGAACAGTGTAACATAGCGGCTTGGAGACTGGGCTTTGGATGGGGAGGCCCCAGGTCCTTTGCCCCCCTCTGCCATGAACTCATTCGGAGGCCTTTGGAAAGCCCCTAATTCTCTCCACCCCCCACATCAATATGGGGATAATACTGACTGACCTTACAGAGTTGTTGTTCCAGTTTGGTGTAGTGGTTAAGTGCGCGGACTTGAATCTGGGAGAACCGGGTTTGATTCCCCACTCCTCCGCTTGCACCTGCTGATGTGACCTTGGGTCAGTCACAAGCTCTGGCACAGCTGTCCTTGGAAAAGAGCAGTTTGTGTCAGAGCTCTCTCAGCCCCACCCACCTCCCAGGGTGCATGTTGTGGGGAGGGGAAGGGAAAGGAGTTTGTAAGCTGCTCTGAGACTCCAAGTGAATAAATCCAATCTCTTCTTCTTCTACGTGAAGTGCTTCGGACATTTTAAAGGCAGTAGAGTTTGCTGTTGAAGTCCCACCACACAGAGTTTTCTAGGCAAGAGATTAAGCAGAGGTGGTCTGCTCTCGCCTCCCGCTGCAGAGCCTTCCTCGGTGGTCTCCCTTCCAAGGACCGACCCTGCTTAGCTTCTGAGCCCCAATGAAATTGGGCTAGTCGGGGCTGCCGTGGACATTTTTAAAGTCCTCTGGAGATGCGAAGCGGATGTGTCTTCACAAACTTGGCTGAGTTAACTCAAGAAACTACAGTACAAACACATTCAGACTGGAGACTTTGAACTGGGCACCCAAGTGTTTGCTTTTTGAGAGGAGAACCTCCACAGCAGCTCATTCACAGGACCTGAGCTGATTTGCAGCTCACTCTAAGGCAATTCACCTTAGTCAGACTGAGGTGACGAGAGAGGAGGTCCTAAAACTGATAGACAACTTAAAAACTGATAAATCACCAGGCCCAGATGGCATACATCCGAGAGTTCTGAAAGAACTCAATTGTGAACTTGTGGATCTCCTGACAAAAATATGTAATCTCTCCTTAAAATCAGCCTCCATTCCTGAGGACTGGAAGGTAGCTAATGTCACTCCCATCTTTAAAAAGGGTTCCAGAGGAGATCCGGGAAATTACAGGCCAGTCAGTCTGACGTCGATACCGGGTAAATTGGTGGAAACCATTATTAAGGAAAGAATTAGTAGGCACATAGATGAACAAAACCTATTGAGGCAGACTCAACATGGGTTCTGTAAGGGAAGATCTTGTCTCACTAACCTGTTAATGTTCTTTGAGGGGGTGAACAAACATGTGGACAAGGGGGATCCAATAGATATTGTTTACCTTGACTTCCAGAAAGCTTTTGATAAAGTTCCTCATCAAAGGCTCCTAAGCAAGCTCAAAAATCATGGGATAAAAGGACAAGTCCTTTTATGGATCAAAAACTGGCTAATTAATAGAAAACAGAGAGTGAGTATAAATGGGCAGTTCTCCCAGTGGAGGGGGGTAAGCAGTGGGGTACCACAGGGATCAGTACTTGGTCCACTGCTTTTTAACTTGTTCATTAATGATTTGGAGTTGGGAGTAAGCAGTGAAGTGGCTAAATTTGCGGATGATATGAAGTTGTTCAGGGTGGTGAAAACCAGTGAGGATTGTGAGGCACTCCAAAGGGATCTGTCAAAGATGGGCGAGTGGGCGTCAACATGGCAAATGGGGTTCAATGTGGCCAAGTGCAAGGTGATGCACATTGGAGCCAAAAATCCTAAATATAAATACACGTTGATGGGGTCTGAACTGGCAGAGACTGATCAAGAGAGAGATCTTGGAGTTGTAGTAGATAACTCACTGAAAATGTCGAGACAGTGTGTGACTGCAATAAAGAAGGCCAATGCTATGCTGGGGATTATTAGGAAGGGTATTGTAAACAGATCAGCCAATATCATAATGCCCCTATATAAATCAATGGTGCAACCTCATCTGGAATACTGTGTGCAATTCTGGTCACCACACCTTAAAAAGGATATTATAGCTTTGGAAAAAGTGCAGAAAAGGGCAACTTGAATGATAAAAGGGTTGGAACACCCTTTTATGTTATGACTATGTGGACTCCTCCTATCAAGTTACACGGACTACATGGACTTTATGTCTTATCTTCAAAGGAGGAAATATTGCATCATGCCTTATTATAGTTACAGTATGCATTAATGTTGCTGTTGTGACACCACCAACTTTATAATTGCTTAATATAATTTTGGCAATCTTTGACGGTGTTTTCTACTAGTGGAATTTGCATATTTGGGTAGTGGTGTTGGGGCAGCAGGGAGAGGAGGTTGAGGTTCTCAGCTGGACTTAAGTTCAGACTCGGCGGAGGAGCTTCTTGAAGATTGAATTATATTTAATGGATGGACTCATTTAAAAGCCAGATGACTAATCAGCGTAAAAAAATATATTCCACTGGTTGAGAGCCTTAATAATTATCAGTTACTTAAATGTTCATCATTCGCTTTTCCCGGCTAGAGAGCCCGTAGTGTGTAAATGCTGCTCTCAAGCCTTAATCATTTATGATGACACACGTTAGAGCAGAATGCGTAAAGGCGTAGTAACAAATAAATCACCATCTCTTTTTTTGTAATTTTGTTGATCGGTCTTGTCCCACCGAGCGAGCGTGTGTTTTTTCTTCATCATCCATAACAAGCTGTGAGCCTTCGGTGTAAGATTAAATAGGGAATCAGTCAGGGAACATTAAGATGATGACATTTTAAGGGTGGACTGGCAGGGAATTATGAATGCGCAGATAAGTGTTCAGTGCTGACGGGGAGAAGGGAAGGCTGCTCACGCCCAGCTCGATGGCTTCATTTTGGGTGCTATTCAAGGTGGCAGAACCAGAGAGATTTAAAATTAAAGGGGGGGGGGTGGAGAACAGTTTTGCTGAGTCACACCAAAGCCCACCCATCTCTGCATTCCATTTCCGACGTCAGAATTTTTGCTTTTCACAGGCAAGACTTTTGATTTCTAGCCACAGGATCTGGTTTTCAGCGGTATCTTGCCACTGAACATGGAGGCTTCATTTTAGCTGTCATGGCCAGGGGTCATTTTGTAGAAAAAGAGGTGCAGGAGCTCATTAGCATAACTTATTTGCATATGCCACACCCCCTGACCTCACCGGAAGTGTGTCAGAAGGCAACACCCACCGCTCAGGCTTCACTTGGTCTTAAAGGTGCCACTGGACTGTTTTGGATTGCTAGTTATGGGGGGGGGGGGGAACACGCAGATCTGCCCTCACAGAGGAGGGAGAGCTTATACCTGAAGGCGGGCTGAAGGCGGGCTGGTGGGGGCTCTGGAACCTGGCTGCTTCTTGTTCCTCATGGCCCAACTTAGGGCTGCTGGGAGCAGGGGGCGGAGCTTGTTGCATGTCCCCGCCCCCTGGGCTCCTTAATGCCAGAGCTCCGCTCCTGTGCGCTCCTGCAGGAAATGACCCCTGGTCACGGCTATGACCCACCAGTAGTCCCACTGGAGGGGCCGTGGCTCAGTGGTAGAGCATCTGCTTGGCATGCAGAAGGTCCGAGGTTCAATCCCTGGCACCTCCAGCTAAAAGGATCAGGCAGTAGGTGACGTGAAAGGCCGCCACCTAAGACCCCAAAGAACCACTATCAGTCTGAGGAGACACTTCTGACCCTGATGGACCGGTGGTGTGATCCAGTCTAAGGCAGATTCGTGTGCGCTTTCCAGTTTCTAATTTTTTTTAGAAAAAGCTACCAACTCGTGCCCATCAACACATCTTGTGAGAACAAACTCCTGATAGGGTTGCCAACCTCCAGTCTACAGAGATCAGTTCCCTGGAGAAAACGGGTGCTTTGGGAGGCGGGCTCTCTGGCCTTGTGCCCCACTCAGGCCCCTGCCCTCCCCAGGCTCCACCCCCAAACCTGCAGGCTATTTCCCAACCCAGAGCTGGTAACCCTCCCACAAGCCTATTAAGGGCTGCCTGCTGAAGGAACTCACTTCATTTCTCCTAGACCTGCTGCTGGGCTCTGCCATGAGGAGGGCCAGCCTCCACTTTCCATAGTCTTGCGTGTTTCTTTCCCGATTTTTTTTTTCCTTACTGGAGGCTGCAAGCAGAGGGCTGGAAGAGCAGTCAGAGGTGGGTTTGCTCCCCATATCCCTTCCCCTATGTAAGGAGAGAAGGTTGAGGAGCAGCTGGAAGGACGAGGCCCCCGGAAGAGATTCAGTCGCTCTAGCCCGCTTCTCTGCAACTCCTGGCCATGGCTTCTGGGGCTTCTTTTCGGTTGTCGTCGTCGTTGTTTTTAGAAGAAGAAGAAGAAGAGATTGGATTTATACCCCGCCCTTCACTACCCAAGGGAGTCTCAGAGCGGCCTACAAACTCCTTTCCCTTCCCCTCCCCACAACAGACACCCTGTGAGGTAGGTGGGGCCGAGAGAGCTCTTGACAGAAACTGCTCTTTTTCAAGAACAGCTCTGAGAGAACTATGGCTTGCCCAAGGTCATCCAGCCAGGTGCAAGTGGAGGAGTGGGGAATCAAACCCAGTTCTCCCAGATTAGAGTCTGCACACTTAACTACTACACCAAACCATACCACTCTTGGGGGGTGGGGGGGAGACTTAATTGCACGTAGCCTGACTCTGAGAGAAGTAGAAACATCCCTCTCTGTGCTTTCTACACCATTCCTAATTTTATAAAACGTTTATCACGACCGCCTTTAATCTTGTTTTTCCTAAACTTTTTTTAAACACCTTAAATGGATGCAATTACTAAAAAGTGGGAACTGAAGGGTTGCTTGTGTTTTGGTAGGCCACGGGAGGCTCAAAGGGAGCCTGTGAGTTATAGCTCTTTCATTCAGTTTTAAATTACTTTACCTCCCAAATGGTTTTTCCCTCCCTTGCCCAAACACCCCCCCCCTCCATGCTACATCCATCAAATAACACTTGGCGTCAATGCACGGGGGGGGGGGAATCCTGCCACATTTGGAAACGGGGGGGGAACACCTTTCTAATACCCAACAGGCAGGGGCGTAGCCTTTTGTTCACTTTGCCCTTATTTAAGGAGACATATTTTCAGTGCTTCTGATAACTTGGGCGAGGCATTATTGATTTCTTCTCTGAGGTGATTAATGTAAAACTTATAGGCATAGTTGAGAGAGAGAGAAGACAAATCACTTGAACGGAGGATGCAAGAGAGACTCCCATGTTTATAGGTCAAGATGAAATGCCATTGGTCCCTTGTGTCAACTGACCAGCTGCTCAGCCAATAGGATTGACTCAGCATTTCCAATCGCAGGCTGCAGTACCTTCTCCTGGCCAGCAGCACTGGTGGCCCCCAAAAGCAGCCTATGAGGCCTCAGCGACTCCCTCATGTGGCAAACTGCTAACAGTGCAGGAAGACAGAGCTTAGCTTTCAGGGTTTTGGTCAGAGGACCCCTGCAGCCTGCCAATTCATGTCAAGCCAACTTAGCTTTAACTAAATGGAACCTTAAGGCATGGGGATGATGAAGGAAGAGTGAACAAACAAGGCAAAACATTTTTAAAAGTAAACCTGGGAAAACATAATCGTTTAGCTTATGCTCCCCACACAGGGATGCATATAGGAAGCTGGCTCGGCTGAACACTTGGTACAAAATGCGTCAACCGGCGCCGCGAGCCACCGAAGGACTCTTCCTCCAACCGGTGGCCACAGGTAAGGCCTGCAGTGCAGAATGAGGTGGTGCGGTTGGTATGAGAGCACCCCAAAGTAAAAGAGATGGGGTTAGTGAAGATCAGGACCACAGGCAGATGAACCAGGGAACCACAGTGACCTCCGTGGGCCATCTAATGTGCCCTAAGCAAGGAGCAGCAGCGAAGTCTTGGTGCTCCCTTGTGGTATGGAAAGGACGTCCTGGCACTGAAAGCCCTATTTAAATACCAGTGGAATTCACTGCCAGGGGAGGTTGTGGTGCCCATAAGCATAGATGGCTGTAAAAGGAGGGTATGGAGATTCACGGAGGAGGAGAGTTCCGTCAGTGCCTTCTAGCCACAGTGACTGAGGGGAACTCCATATACAGGGGCAGCAAACCTCTGAAACACAGTGCCAGGAGGCAATATCAGGGAAGGCCCCGGCCTCTCTGTACTGTTTGTTAGCCCTCCAGGACAGGGGTCGTTTCGTAGAAAAAGAGCTAGGGGAACTCATTAGCATATACCACACCCCCTGACATCACCGGAAGTGTGTCATAAGGCCACACCCCCTGACATCACTGGAAGTGTGTCATAAGGCCACACACCCCGCCCCCAACGGTCCCGGCCGCCACCACCGGCCTTGCAGCTCCACTGCCGAGCCCCATGAGGGGCCCGGCGGTGGACCTGCAAGGCCAGCGGGAGTGCGAGGAAGCCCCGCGAAGGCCCTCCCTGGCCCCAGGCAGGCAGGGGTGGGGAGAGGCAGGGAGGAAGCAACTTACCCTCCCTCTTCTCCTGCCTCCTCCTGGGTGAATGAGGGCCGGAAGCGGGGCGGCCGGGAGCAGGGGGCGGGGCTTCGTCATGTGCCCCGCCCCCTGTACCTCACCCGGGGGAACTGCGATCCCCCCCGAAATGACCTCTGCTCCAGGATTAAGTGGTTGGCTGCTGTGTGTAGAACAGGAGGCTGGACTAGACAGGCCACTGGTCTGATCCAGCAGGGCTCTTCTTGTGCTCTTATTTTGCACAGTCATGGGTGAGATCAGACTCGGTACTCTCAGGATGCCCTTAGGAAGGTGACTGGATTTCATGGCCCTGCTATTTTGACTCAAAAAGGGCCCCGTTTGTTTTCACTTCCTTTCAGAAAGGAATGTATTTTAGTGCCGTTTTCTCTTCCAGCGGGCTGAATTCCCCCCCCCCCATTAAATATGTGCAGTTTTAAACATTTTTTCCACCCGTGGCGTATAAATAGCACGTAATGTAAAAGTGGCATAAAAGAAGCAAATGAAATTGGGCACGCCAAGCAATGAAAATGGGTGGAATAAAAATCCTTACAATGACAAGCTACAAAACCCCAAAAGAAACCGGTGCTTCATTTGTCCCATACATAGAGACGGCTTCAGGCCCTTTTACTCAAAACGCAGCCTATATATATTGGAGGGTCAGAGGAGAATATTTCATGGCTTCGTCTTTGTTTCCATTGCTTGCGCCTTGCTAAAACAGCCAACTGCTCTCAGCCCAATTAAAAAGGATGCCAAAAGTGGGCTGTGGTGCACCCTGTAAACTGTGGAGTCTCGTGAGCAAAAAATTCTACTTTGTGAGCTACTGGCATTAAAAGTTGTGAGCGAGCCATTTGACTACTGCATAAATTAGTTTGGTCTGGAGTTATCCCTCCCTGAGCTAAGACAAAAATGTGTGAGCTGGAGGCTAAAAAACTGTGAGCTAGCTCACACTAACTCAGCTTAGGGGGAATACTGGGCCAGACCCCACCCCGTTGCCTTCTCCTACATTCACACAAGCATCAAAACAAGATTTTTCTTGTTGATCACAGATATTTTTTCAAGCCCAAGGGGGTTGGAAAAAAACAACCTATCATCCCTGATTGAAACAAAAGTGCATTTGCCAAAAGTAATTATCTGCACCCCAGCCTGTTCTAGCAGCTTCGGCCCCCTTGAATGCCGCTTTCGTGCGGCAATAAGCTGGACTCCGAGGCAGCCTCAAGCTTGTTTGCAGTGGCTGAATGCACTTGCGTGATGCAAATAGGCAAATTAAAACATTCCCTTCCCCTCCTCCCTTTTTTCATTTCCTTTTGAAGAATCATTTGTTCTGAAGGATACCAGGTGAATACTGAAAAAGAGGTGGGGGAGCGATTCCTCTCCCGCCAACCGCACATCTGCTGGGGGAATTTAAAACAGCTTCCAGAGGAAATTGCATTTAACCCGGATCGGGGAGGGGAGGGAGACAAAAAGATGCCACGCGAGCCAGAGGAAGAGTCGACAGAACTGGGAAATGGCACCTGTTCCAAGGGCCATCTGGCAGCCCTTTCCCGTGCGTCTGATCTCCGCCCAAAGCACGAATGATCGGAGAACAGCAGTTCCAGGGGAACAGGCAGAAGTTTGCCGACTGATATTGACCCGGCTACGAAACCCAGAAATTCAGCCGTTTGAATCAGAGCTCAGATTAGAAGCCAGCTTGGGGAGTGGGCAAAATGCGACGTTCTGGAGGGAATGTGCCCATTGCATTGGGCTCCAAATGCCTGGGTGTGAGAGGGGAGATTTCCAGGAGAGGACTTTTGTGTGTGTGTGTGTGTGTGTGTGTGTGTGTGGCTTCATTCCTTCTCCCTTTCACATGCCCACCCATTACATCTGTAATGCTGTCCTCTAGAAACCTAAACAGCATGCTAAAAAGTAGAGACATCTCCCTGCCAACAAAAGTCTGCATGGTCAAAGCAATGGTATTCCCAGTAGTCATGTATGGCTGCGAGAGTTGGACTATAAGGAAGGCCGAGCGCCGAAGAATAGATTCTTTTGAACTATGGTGCTGGAGAAGACTCTTGAGAGTCCCTTGGACTGCAAGAAGATCAAATCAGTCAATCCTAGAAGAAATCAACCCTGACTGTTCCCTGGAAGGCCAGATAATGAAACTGAAGCTCAAATACTTTGGCCACCCAATGAGAAGGGAGCACTCACTGGAGAAGCCCCTGATGCTGGGAAAGATTGAAGGTCAAAGAAGACGGGGACGGCAAAGGATGAGATGGTTAGACAGTGTCATAGATGCAACGAACATGAAATTGAGCAAACTTCAGAGGACGGCGGAAGACAGGAGGGCCTGGCGGGAGCGGGTCCATGGGGTCGTGAAGAGTCGGACTCGACTGTGCGACTGAACAACAACAAAAAGAAAGCTGGAAAGAAGGTAGGGCTGTGAGGGGGTAAATGACCTGTTGGAGATGGCAAGAATTTTGCACGCCTCTTTCCTGCCCACCATTTTCTGCATTCTAACACCTAAAAACAAAAAACAAAAAACCCACCCAGAAAAGATTTTTTTGCTAGTACTGCTATTCTTGGATGGTTAGATTGTAAGGTCCTTGGGGGGAGGGACCTTTCTTTATTTACTTGTGAATCTCTGAAAAGGGACAAAGGCATTGCTGGTACTCTTGCCTAGCAACGTTCCCACCAAAGGGCCACTTCCCTACATTCCAGTGGGACAACCAAGCCAACGGAATTCTGAGTGAGGTTTTGCAAGTTGGAGCTGGCAAAATCCTCAGTAGCTGGAGTCCCCAAGAGCACCAGGAGTGACGAGAGTCAGGCATTGCTCTGAAGAGTCTGTCCCGGTGAACACCAAAACTATTTGGGCCAGGGATTCACTGAGGGATGCTACAGAAGGGTGGGATGTGCCAGTGTCCAGGAAGCACAGAGATAGGTCTCTAAAGGATCTTCGCAGTATACAAGCCCTCTTTCCACACATAAAAACCCCAAGACAAGAGGCATTTTGCTAGTGCATAATAAACATCAATCGGAAAACAGATAGCATGTGGATGGGAGAGAACAGCCGAGTATTCGGCCACTTCAAGGACTGTATTCGGGTAGAACGGTGGTTTAGAAACCACCCAAATAAATGAATAACTGGATACACCCCTAACAGTCCAATCCTAAACAGCATTATACACCTTTTTGAGACCATTTGAGACTTTTGAAGTCAATGGACTTAGAAGGGCGTAATTCTGCTCAGGACCGCACCATTAAGGATTCTTCAGTGATTGCCTTGATCTCGCATCCCTTCTGTCTCTCTCTGCCCCCATTTTATTCTCACAACAATCCTGTGAGGTAGGTCAGATGGTAAGATTGACCAGCTGAACATTTTGCCAACGGGACAAACCAGTTTTAAACCTTTCAAGGGCACTGTGTCCAGACATCACATTGGAGGTATTGTTTTTTTCTAGGGGTTTCCACAACTCACATGAAGGTTTCAGGTATTCTTTCGTTTTCCTTTTTCTTAAAGAGGCAGCAAAATATGCAGAAATCAAGTAGCGAGCCATTCGGTCACATTCGGGCTGATATTTTTATTTGCATCCGTGGGCACTGGATGGGTCTTCAGACTTTTAAAAATTTATTTAAATAGGGGGGAAACACAAAAGGGCACCAACTGTAAAAGAAGAAACCGAAAGGCCTTTGGTTAGAAAATTAAAAGTTGTTTGCCATGGCTAGATGGCTTAATCAGTCGATCAATATTGTGCTCAGGCCACGCAGGGAAGGAAGGAGCTGCGAGTCACTATGAAAAATGCATGAGCGGAGAAGGGAAACCCAGGAGCAGAAAATTAAAAAGCCAGCCTGTTACATCTGTTCAATATCGGCAGCAAAATTAAACTGGCTTGGGGTGGGAGCACATGCGCACTCATGCTCAAAGCAGAAAAGGAATTGCAATATACACTGCATACTTGCTCAGGGCTTCCAACTCGGGGAAAACGTCTCACGTTAACCGAGAGCCACTTTCACATGGTTAAACAAATCTGGGGCTCTCCCTGCCTTCGTGTGCTAAGGCTGCTTTCCCACATCTGGTTTCTTGTCAGACTGTGGCTGAAATATCTTCACATCGCTGTGTTGCCATCTCTTGGGCGCAGTGCATGGGAGGAGCAGAGTCCCCATTTTTTAAAAAATGAATTATTTACCTGCTGAGGCTTTTGTTAAAGTGTGGGACAATGCTGCCCTCTGATCTCTGCCTTTAAGGTGGTATGGCTGTCTTGCTTTATCACACATGCACTGGAACTTCATGCCCTCCTATGCACATAATGTAGGCTCATCAAACTGGGAGGTAAAGTTCTGGTTTGCACGTAATGATACACACATACACAGTAGAAAAGAGCAAGAGTCCAGCAGCACCTTCAAGACTAACAAAATGCGTGGGTAGGGCGGGAGCCTTTGTGAGTCACTGCTGTATCTGAAGAAGCGAGCTGTGACTCACAAAGGCTCCTAGCCCTGCCACATGTTTTTTGTTAGTCTTTCAGGTGCTGCTGGACTCTTGCTCTTTTCTGTTGCTACAGACAGAGTAATACGGCTATCCGTCTTGATCTACACACACACTTTAATCTTATTCAGGGGTAGAGATGTAAAATTTCCGGAAATTTTGAAGCTCAGAAAAAATTCGGAAAATTTGAAAAAAAAATTTTTTTCTTTTCCAGTTCGGAAGTCATTTTGTTACTTTAGGAACATAAAATATGATTATGGACATTTTTACTTGGCATGAAATTATCGCAACTAGCATATTAAAAATATAGTGTATCCAAACAATTATTACAAACAGAATACCCACCCACATGCAAAAA
>NW_015168679.1:304273-308700 GCF_001447785.1 Gekko japonicus
GCTTCTGGCCCTCATTCAGCCAGGAGGAGGCAGGAGAAGAGGGAGGGTAAGTTGCTTCCTCCCTGCCTCTCCCCACCCCTGCCTGCCTGGGGCCAGGGAGGGCCTTCGCGGGGCTTCCTTGCACTCCCGCCGGCCTTGCAGGTCCACCGCCGGGCCCCTGATGTCAGGGGGTGTGGCATATGCTAATGAGTTCCCCTAGCTCTTTTTCTACGAAATGACCCCTGGGGTCATGGATTACTGGAATAGTAACTCTCGAACCAGGCAGAAGCTCAGTTTAACAGGATGCTCTTTAAAATGAACACATTGTTTTAAAAATATTTTCTTGCCCACACGCAGCTTACCTTCAGCCACACAGTGAAGGTCTTTGTGCTGTGGAGGCAGCAGCTGCCGAAGCAACTTAAAAAAAAAAATCCGAACGGAGTGAAAGATCTACAAATGGCCCACCAGAAACCCTGCCGGCCAAAAGCCACCCCTGGCCCCGCCTGCTTCCTAAAAACACTCGAGAGGGTTCCAGGAAAGGTGCTGGATGGCACGGCACCCACAACCACCACTTCCGGAATTTTATTGAAATCATGTGACAATAATCAAATTCTGCAAATCTGCAGCTTTCCTGATTTTGTCTATTTTCACAATTTTTAGTATTTGGATCAATGGTTAAGATGCTGAACTGCAGGCTGTGGAAGGTCAGTAGTTCAGCAGTTCGAGACCCGAGTGCCGCATGACGGAGTGAGCTCCCGTCTCTGGCCCCAGCTCCTGCCAACCTAGCAGTTTGAAAGCAAGAAATTGCAAGTAGATAAATAGGTACTGCTTCGGTGGGAAGGTAACAGCGTTCCGTGCACCTTGGTGTCTAGTCATACTGGCCACATGACCACGGCAATGTCTTTGGACAGCGCTGGCTCTTCGGCTTGGGAACGGAGATGAGCACCGCATCTCGAGTTGGATTCGACTGGCTTTCGAGCAAGGGAAACCTTTACCTATTCTGCCTAGTAATGGGGAGTGGAAAAGGATCCCCACAAGGCGTCCCCCAACCAATGGAACAAGAGTGAGCCATCTCTCTGGCTTCTGAAGGTTTTTTCTAAAAAAAAAAAAGTGTGTGTGTGTGTGTTTGCGAGCCTGGAAGTCATGGTGACTTCTGGCGACCCCCCTAATGGGGCTTAGATGTTTAGAGCGGTGGCTTGCTATTGCCTGCCTCTGTGTCCGGGCTCTGGTATTCCTTGGAGGTCTCCCTTCCAAATACTTGCCAGGGTCGACCCTGCTTAGCTTCCAAGACCTGACGAGATCGGGCTCGCCTGGGCTATCTGAGGCAGGGCTGGCTTCTGAAGGTTTACCAGGCATTGCCTACACATGCATACGGCCTGAATTGCAATATGCAATATATAGGGCCTGAAATAAGAAAGCAAGAAGAGCCCTACAGGATCAGACCAGCGGTCCATCTAATCCAGAATTCTGTTTCACATGGGGTCCAATTAGTTGCCCTGGAGGGCCAACAACCAAGGCAATGAAACAAGGGCTTCCCCTGATGCTGGTTCCAAAACAGGTATTCAAAGTCTGACTGCCTCTAGATGTGGAGGTTCGTTTTACTCATCATGGCTAGTAGCCACTGATGGACCTGTTATTCAAGAGTATGTCTAATGCCGCTTTAAAATCAACCGCATCCTTTGACAATGAATTCCACCATTAAATTAGTCACTGAGTAAATAAAGACTTCCTTTGGTCCATCCGAAATCTACTGCCCATCAACTTCATTGTGCACCCCTGAATTCTAGTAATATGGAACAGGGAGAGAAAGTCCTCTCTGTCCACTGCCTCCACTCCATGTTATAAAAGTCTATCATGTCCCTCCTTAGTATTCTTGTTTTTCTAGACACATCAGTCTTTCCTGGTAGGTAAGGTGCTCCGAGATCTTGATCCTCTTGGTTGCCCTCCGCTGTATTTCTTCCAGCTCTGCAATATCTTTTTTTGAGACATGTCAACCAGAAACGCACACGGTTTAAAATCAGCCTGCACCATAGCTCTATGTAAGGCATTATAATATTGTCTGTTTTCCAATCCCTTTCCTAAGAATCAACATGGAGTTTGCCTTTTTCACTGCTACCACATACTGAGTTGACATTTTCATTGAGCACTTTCTAGTCTCTTGTGGAGCTGATGGTTTAGCGAATCTCTACTATCAAGAAACGCACAAAAGACCTAGATTACTTCAGCTCAATTGCATGAGCTCAGAGAGGATGCTCCACCCAATTCTTTGGCATCCTCCCATCCCCAGCCAATGCCAAACTTCTAACAGTTCCTTGCTATGGTAGAGCATTTATGCTTCGCATGTCTGAATGCTGCCCCTTCAGCAGTTCTACACAGGAGATACTGCAATTTGTCTTATCCCTGGCCCACATGATATTGGAATGCCCTCATTATAATTTTTATCACGAGTTATGGATCACCCCGATTCTAACTAATACCTTCTACTGTATTAAAAGATAACATAGTCCCCAATCTATTGGAGGCTAGACACCCAAGGACTACATTGGCTACAATGGTCCCTCTAAGCGGTGGAATCTTGTGAGCAAAAAGTCTACTTCGTGAGCTACTGGCATTAAAGTTGTGAGTCAGTGATTTGGCTACTGCATAAATTAGTTTGCTCTGAGGCCATCCTCTCTGAGCCAAGACAAAAATGGGTGAGCCAGAGGCTAAAAAACTGTGATCTAGCTCACGCTAACTCTGCTTAGAGGGAACACCGGCTATGGCCAGGTATCTCTCTCCCTAACTCTGCTTAGAGGGAACACTGGCTATGGCCAGGTATCTCTCTACCACATTTTCCTTAAATAAATAAAGACTCCTTATCCATTGCTCAAGATCACTGGATCAAAGGAGAAAGAAAGAAAGAAAGAAAGAAAGAAAGAAAGAAAGAAAGAAAGAAAGAAAGAAAGAAAGAAAGAAAAGAAAGGAAAGAAAGAGAAGCATTTTCATTGAGCTACCCACTATAACCCCAAGGTCTCTTTTCCTTCTAAGTTTCAGCAAGTTCACATCCCATCAGCATATACTTAAAGCTGGGATTTTTTGTTCCAATGTCTGCACACTTGCCTGCATTAACTTTCATTTGCCATGTTCTTGCCCATCCATCTAACTTAGCGAGATCCTCCTGGAGCCTTGGTTTTCCAACACCCTGAATAATTCTGTGTCACCTGCCAGCACGGGGGTGAGGAGTATGGTGGCCAATTCAGAACTATTTATGAACAAATCTGAAGGCCGATATACCAAAACACCAGCAACTAAGTGCCTTTGCATATGCGGTGGCTCAGTCCCTGATGATCTGTGTCATCATTACCTCCTGGATTGTCCACTTTATTCACTCCCAAGAAAGAAGTTTCTTGGCACAATCTTAGATAAGTTGGGCCCTTGCTTCACATCTGGAAAAGTTTTAACTTAACTTGTAGAAGTGGAGCCAGAGTATTCGTACAAGGTTGCACTGTTTTCCCTAGCGGCAAAGAAAATCCACATCAAGTTGACTAAATCCTCTCCAGCTAAATAGCCAAGGTCACGTCAAGGTATTTAAGGTCCTTTTTAGTAATTTTACCCCAAACCTTATTTTGTATGTTTTAATTTTTATATTATTTTAAGCAGTTTTATGCCAGACATATATATATATTTACTTCCTGTGCTTTAATGCAGATCCTACTTTGTATTTTATAACTTTGATTGTATTGTATTGTCTTTGTAACGGCCATTGGCCATATGCAATAAATAGAACTGAACTGAACAAATCAAACAGTACCGGTCCCAATATTGATCCTTGTAGCACCCTCACTGCTCACTTCCTCTCCCCTTCAAGAACTGCCCATTTATTCCTACTCTTGTTTTCCTGCTGCTCAAACAATTAAAACACTGTAATAGGATCTGTGCTCTTACCCCAGGGCTACTGCACTTCCTCAGGAGTCTTTGGTAAGATGCCTGCTGGAAATCTGAGCATACAAGGGAATGAAGCAAGGGGGTGGTGGAACTCGGCCAGTGGCGAGGAGTTTCAGAGCAAAAGGGAGAGGCGCGGGGGGGGGGGGGGGGGGGGGGGAAAGGTCAAGGGCCTTTGTTCTTTGACCCACTTCTTGATACCCATTCTGCCCTCCAGTGGAAGGACAAGGGGCAGCTGGGTGTCTGCAAACACAAGTGCTTGACTTCGGGAGATTCAAGGCATTGGATCTTCCAGCAAGTTGAGAACTCCTGGGGTGCACAGCTATCGGCAGAGCAAGGCCAGTGTCCCCCCTCCTCTCTCACAATTCTAAAGAGGTAAAAGGCACCGCTCAGGGAAGATGTAGCTAGGATGTGTGGCGGAAGGAAGGAAGGAAGGAGGAAGGAAGGAAGGAAGGAAGGAAGGAAGGAATGAGGAAGGAAGGAAGGAAGGAAGGAAGGAGGAGAGAGAGAGAAAGAGAGAAAGAGAA
>NW_015168679.1:308884-342472 GCF_001447785.1 Gekko japonicus
AAAGAAAGAAAGAAAGAAAGAAAGAAAGAAAGAAAGAAAGAAAGAAAGACTATTGCAAAGGCTGTTCGGAACAAATTCTGAAATTCTTCCTTTGCTTGCCCTTTTGCGTCACAGGCAGCACTGCGGGCCTCGTTTTGATCTGGATACAAAGAATGGACTGGAAGGTTTACAAGCAGCCTTCAGAGGGCCTCTTTCTCTCGAGGGGAAGTCGGCCGCTTGCTGGAGCAGGCTTCCCAAGAGGAAGGCTTTGAAGCAAACTTTGCCCTCCTCTGCTCAGGGGACTTGGGAGCAAGCCGAACAGTTTTTATAACCTGGTTTCTACTCCAGGGAGCTGGCTTCCAGGGATCCTCTCGGAGTTTCCCAGGTCAGCTAGGGTCCTCCCTGGTCTTTGTTTAACTCTGACAAAGGCAAAACCATCAGCTGAGCTGCTGAGATATTCCTGAAGGAGCAGGAAAGGCCATGCAACCGTTCCTGCCCAGATGACCAGCGTTTGCACAGATATCTCGCAGCCGTGCGGAACTGCATCCCGGGAGAGCCACAGACATGCAGGAGGGAGACAGGAGCTCCACCTAGGTTAGTGGGGTTTGCTCCCGAGGGAGCTCCGCACTGCAGCCTCCAAACTAAACATTTCATCTGAGCTCCTAAGACACCCACAAGGACTGCATCACATGTTTCCTACACGCTTCAAGACACAAGCAGAGTTTGCTAAGATTTTTAGTATTTTGTTTCTTCCCTCCAAAGGTTCTGATCAGGGTTGCTAAAGGGACCAGAGAGGACCTGCCCACGCTGCTTTGGGGTCGACAGCTCTCACGTGGACTGCTCCACTGAGTCACATTTAAGACCCAAATGATCACTTGTTTTAGCCATGGGAGAAGACTGACCTCTCTCCCGCACCAATGCACAAACTACACCCTTTCTTGGCTTAAAGTCAAAGGTTTCCAAAGCCAGTCGGATCCGACTCTAGGGTTGCGGTGCCCACCTCCGTTTCCAAGCCGAAGAGCCAGCGCTGTCCAAAGACGTTTCCATGGTCACGTGGCCGGCATGACTAAATGCCAAGGTGCACGGAATGCTGTTACCTTCCCACCAAAGCGGTACCTATTCATCTACTTGCAGTTTCTTGCCTTCGAACTGCTAGGCTGGCAAGAGCGGGGGCCGGAGACGGGCCCTCCTTCTGTGGGCACTCGGGTCTGGAACTGCCGAGCTACCGAGCCATGTGGGATGAGAGCAAGCTGAGCCCCTCTGGGGCACCCCGCGCTCCTCGTTGTGCCCCCCCCCCAGCAGCACTGAGCTTTTCTGGGGAGCTTCCTTCCTGCCTCCCTGAGACAGAACGAGAAGGGGGTGGCTTTTCTATCAAGGGACCGTGTCCTTTTTCTTTCTCTCTAGCTCTTCCTCCTAATGCTGCCTTGTGAGAGCCAGTTTGGTGTAGTGGTTAAGTGCGCGGACTCTAATCTGGAAGAACCGGGTTTGATTCCCCACTCCTCCACTTGCACCTGCTGGATGACCTTGGGCAAGCCATAGTTCTGGCAGAGCTGTTCTTGAAAAAAAGAGCAGTTTCTGTCAGAGCTCTCTCAGCCCCACCTACCTCACAGGGTGTCTGTTGTGGGGAGGGGAAGGGAAAGGAGTTTGTGAGCCGTTCTGAGACTCCTTTGGGTAGTGAAGGGCGGGGTATAAATCCAATCTCTTCTTCTTCTTCTTCTTGTGGTGGTGGTGAAAAGTGCCATCAAGTCATAGCCAAAACCCAAAGGGTTTTGAAGGGAAGAGACGAAGGAAGGTGGTTTTTGCCTTGGCCTGCCTCTGTGTAACAGACCCTGGACTTCACTGGTGGTCTCCCATCCAAGTTCTCACCAAGTAAGCGGACCCTGATGAGCTTCTGAGATCAGGCTACCCTGGACCATCCAGGTCAGGACAGATCCTGCCTTGCAGGCCGTTAATACTTGGCTGATTCAGCAGCATGGCGAAGGGGGCCCTGTGGTGCTCTTCCCTACTGGTGGGATGGCCTGGGCTATTCCTGCAGCCGTTGAGGCACTCCGTGCTTTATGGCCCTGGCTCTGACATCAACATCACCACCAACCTGGCCTTAACATCAGCATCCCTGACAGCTGGATGCCTAACAGCTGGGCAGGAGCCAGGAGGCGGCCATTCAGTGACAATCTTGTAATAACTCTAGGTATTGTGTAACAATGGTTTTACACTTACATTTATTTTAATGTTGTTATATTGGAGTTTTAAATGTATATTTATATCTGTATTGTTAGACGCCCTGAGCCCGGCACGGCGGGGAGATGTCAGGTAGCCCTGTCATGAATCTGGAATGTGGAGGGGTGCCCTCCTCCTCATTCTCAGTTCTTCCCTGTCCAGCTACTGTGCGCTATCTCCAGCTTGACCTTGTAGTCTCCAGCTGCAATTTACTCGGCTGGGAAGGTAACGGCTTTTCGCTTGCTTGCTTCTGCCCGCGTGCGCGAACTATAATCCTTGGCTTCCGCTCATTGGGGGGGGATGTTTGATTACACTATAAGTCAGAGGCCCTTATACTGACGGCTATTCCAGACACAAGCTGTACTCGTGTTCTTTAGTACTGGAACCGCCAATAAAGCAGTTATCTTCTTCTGAGGCCCTGCGTGGTGTGACCTGCCTAAGGACCCTGACAGGAGGGCGGGATATAAATTTAAGGGGGGGAAAACATTGGGGGGCTGGAGAGCTCTTGCACGAAGCCCGTGGGCCCATCTGGGGCCTGCCCCAGAAGCACGGTCCACTTTCCACAAGATGCCAGCGTTCCTTTTGAAATTTCAGGCTCGACTGACATTGCGACGTCTTCCAGAACGGAAGGATGAGCACACTTGCAAAAGGAAAACACACTGCCATTTTTAAAATTTCAAAGCACCGTGTCTTTGGAAATGAAGACAAAGGAAAGGGGGAAAAGAAGCACACAGAAACAGCCGAGGAGGGCCGAGTTGAATGTTGGTTTTTATTCATATTTTACAAAAATAAAATGCTGACAAAAGCTGTACTGAACATCCCCTTGAAAAGCATCGGATGTTCACGGTCAGTGGAGATGAAGGCTTGATCCCAAAGGATAAACTTCTGCGCTGGAAAGTCCCGTGTTTCCAAAGAGGACCGAGGACCTTAACCTCCCCACCGTTCCCTTTCTGTCGCCCTGCGCTCAGCTGAACTCAATCAGGGCCGTGGAACCTTTTGAAGCAGCCCACGATCCGGGGCTCGTTTTGCACCGAAGCTGGCGGAGGAGGAAGCCCCAACGCTGCTGCTCGGCAAGGCAGCAGAGACGCGAGCTGCCTGCTGTCTGACAGGTGACCCGTCTTTACGTCTGCTCCCTCCTCCGCACACGCCCATCAGCCTCTGGAGCAGGCTACTGCCGACACGTGTCGTGGAAGGCTTCCAGCGTCCGAAAATCCCGCCAGGTGGGCGGCAGGCCGTCCTGCAGAAACTTTCCGCAGCGCTGGCACGGAGCCTGGAACAGCTTTATGTAACTCCTTAACCAGGTCTGGAGGAGGAGGAGGAGGAGGAGACACAAGCAAACACACACACAGAGGTGAGGAAACTAAACCTGAACGCTCCCAAAGTCATGGCTCCTGTCGGGTGCAATGGTGCCGAGGCTGGGGGACGTCCCTTGGCTTGAGCCCAGAGGCACAGACGGGAGAAAGAGACACGTGCACAGAAGCACAAGGTCAACAGAGAGCTGACGGGCCCGCTCTCTTGTGGGAGACCTCCTTTCTCCCACGCTCTCAGGGGATGACTACATAAATAGACATCCTTGCGGCAGCAAGCGGGGATTAGCAGCTCAAGGGTCATCACGGACAACCAGAACTTCCGCGCTTGGGTTCAGCTTGACCGTTCACTTCTAAGGCCAGCCAAAAGGCGGGAGCCTGCTCCTGGAGTGTTAGTTCAAGAGCCAGCAGGCAGAGAAGTGGAGCTGCCAGGCCGTTAGATCGCAGCAGAGGGTTTCCCAAACCTTTTCCGCTGCGGAGTCCCCGTGGCGTCCTGAAAATATGGCAGGGCTCTGAAATATGGTGATGCTCTAATTCAATAGGGGCCCAAATGAACAGGCATACTTTTGGAATTCTGTTTTAATTTCTTATAAATTGTTTTTCCTGCCCAAGAAACGGTCAGGAAATTAGTAACCAAAAAGAAGAGGGCCATTATTATTGGGGACAAATCCCCCCCCCCCCCCAAATTTAAAAAGGCCAAATTTAAATAGGAAGAGTGTGCTTGTTTGGTTTTCCTTCACAAATCCATTTAATATCAGGAACGATGCTGGGAAAAATGGATTGTTATATTAGGTGTAAGATCGAGACTGTTCAGGGCAAATGCCAAAGCTGGGTCTCCTGCTCCCCCTTGGATACAAATTCTTGTGGGCACAGCACAAAAGTCCACAGTGGCAAAACCGGATCATGATCCGTGTCTGCAGCCTTCCACGCTAAAGATGCCCTGTGGCTAATGGAAGAGCAGCTGTGTGTGTGGGAGAGAGCACGCTTCCAGTGTGTGCGCCCCTGTGCCTGGAAGTCATGGCGACCTCTGACAACTCCTACTGGGCCACGGAGGACGCCCAGAGAAGTGGCTTCATAGCCTTCCTTTGCCTCCTGGCCCTGGTATTCCTTGGAGGTCTCCCTTCCAAACACTCGCCAGGGTCGGCCCTGCTTAGCTTCCGAGGTCTGATGAGACCGGGCTTGCCTGGGCTATCCAGGTCGGGGCTAACAAGAGGGTCTTGAGGAAAAACAGCCAGTCAGTTCAACAGCCTTCGGGACCAAGGACGCCTTCTCATTTTCCCAGAGAGGGCAGTGAAAACTGTGGTGTCGGTACAGAGACCCGGCGTGGTGCAGTGGTTAAGAGTGGCGGGCTCCAATCTGGAGAACTGGGTTAGATTCCCCACTCCCCCCCCCATGCAGCCTGCTGGGTGACCTTGGGCCAGTCACAGTTCTCTCAGAACTCCCTCAGCCCCACCTTCCTCACAAGGTGCCTGTTGTGGGGAGAGAGGAAGGGAAGGCAATTGGAAGCCACTTAGGGTGGAGAAAAGCAAGGTATAAAAACCAACACCTCTTCCTCTTCTGCCTCCTCGCAGAGGGAATTCTGGAGCTGGGGGTGGTGCGTGAAAACGCCCTCAATCTCATCTCAGACAAGGCAGGCATTATGCATCGATCTCACTACTTGGGTGGGAGGAGGCTTCAGGGTATGGAGGAGCCCAACCATTTAAGGGCTCAAAGTCAAACCCAGCCACGCTGCTAGGATCAAGATCGGCAGAAACGCAGGACTACATTCCTGGAAATTCCCGCAGCTCTTGCTCAATGAAAAGAACCACAAACCATGTGTGAAACCATTCAAAATATTTGAGGAAACTAAATTATGCACTGTTACTTCCCTTCCTCCTTCGGGCAATGCACGCTATGCTCATCACACAAATGTTTGCTAACAAGAAAATGTTTATTGTGAAACACTAAATACTAACGCTATAAAAGATCTTCTTCCTGGCAGCAGAAACTTGAAGGACTGCCTCCCCCCACATGCTCCAGCCCACCAGTTAAGATCTGGCTCCCAAGCCAGTTTGGCGCAGTGGATAGAAGCGCGGACTCTAATCTGGGAGAACTGGGTTTGATTCTCCACTCCTCCACATGCAGCTGCTGGTGTGACCTGGGGTCAGTCACAAGTTCTCTCAGAGCTGTTCTCTCAAGAGCAGTCCTCGAAAGAGCTCTCTCAGCCCCACCTACCTCACAGGGTGTCTGTTGTGGAGAGAGGAAGAGAAGGAAATTGTAAGCCGCTCTGAGACTCCTCTGGGTAGTGAAGGGTGGAGTATAAATCCAGGCTCTTCTTCTCTGTGCCCTTGGCTTTCAGATGGGAGGCAGGCGGCAACTACAGACAGGGCTTTTACAGCGGTAGCACCTCACTTATGGAATGTCCTTCCCCTTGAAGTCTGCATGGCACCCGTGTTATTTTCTTTTAGGCACCAGGCCAAAATGTTTCTGGTCTCCCAGGCTTTTAATTGAAGAGGTTGATCTTTTAACACTGTTTGAGTCCGGAAACTGATATTTTAAGCTGTCAGTAGTCTGTGTTTACGGTCTATGTTTTTATGCTGAGCTGGGGTTTTAATGCTGGGTTTAAATTAAATGCTAATGTTTTGTTTTTATTATCAACCTCAGGCAGGTTCCTGGAGAGGTGGCATAAATTTCTTGTAAATAAATAAGCGGACAAAGGCTGGTTCTCTGCATGCCCAAGTGCCACAGCTGCCGCTCGCTCACGGGAAAGAGCCTGCACAATTCAGGCCGCTTTTAAAGAAGGACACAGAAGGGGCATTCAATATAGCTGCGTGCCATGGGTGCCAGCGCCGTCCGTCCTTGGAAGAATGACAGCGAGTGGTTCCCTTACGTCGTCGCCCTGCAGGGAGATTCAGGTGGGTAGCCGTGTTGGTCTGAAGCAACATAACAAAGTTTGAGTCCAGTGGCACCTTTAAGACCGAAAAGGGTAAATCTATCTAAGACGGAGGACCTGTACCTGAGTGGCTCCTGAGCCTTCAACGGGGCTCTTGGATGCCTCCCTTTTTAGGGAGGCCCAGGTCACTGCCAGGTCTGCCTTTTTTCGTCTGAGGCAGATCAGGCAGATGGCCCCATATCTCACCCCCCCCCAAGACTGGATTATTGTAACTCTCTCTACATAGGGCTGCCCTTGACTCTGCTCCGGAAGTTGCAATTAGTGCAGAACGCGGCAGCGCGGGTGTTGATGGCAACGCCTGTACAGGCACACGTCCGCCTGGTGCTGCGTGACCTGCACTGGCTGCCTATCGAAGAAGAAGAAGAAGAGATTGGATTTATACCCCGCCCTTCACTACCCAAAGGAGTCTCAGAGCGGCTTACAAACTCCTTTCCCTCCCCCTCCCCAAAACAGACACCCTGTGAGGTAGAAGAAGAAGAAGATGAAATTGGATTTTTACCCCGCCCTTCACTACCCAAAGAAGTCTAAGAGCGGCTTACAAACTCCTTTCCCTTCCCCTCCCCACAACAGACACCCTGTGAGGTAGGAGGGGCTGAGAGAGCTCTGACAGAAACGGCCCTTTTTCAAGAACAGCTCTTATCAGAACTACGGCTTGCCCAAGGTCATCCAGCAGCTGCCAGTGGAGGAGTGGGATATCAAACCCTGTTCTCCCAGATTAGAGTCCGCACACTTAACCACTACACCAAACTGGCTCGAATTCCAGATCCGTTTCAAGGTGCTGGTTCTCACCTTTAAAGCCCTGTACAGCCAGGGGCCGGCATACCTTCGAGACCGCCTCTCCCCATATGAGCCCCATAGAGCACTGAGGTTCACCAACCAACATCTTTTGGTGGTTCCTGGCCCCAGGGACATCCGACTTGCCTCAACCAGGGCCAGGGCTTTCTCGGCCCTGGCCCCTGCCTGGTGGAATGAGCTCCCGTGTGAGATCAGGGCCCTGTGGGATTTATTACAATTCCGCAGGGCCTGCAAGACGGAGCTCTTCCGCCGGGCTTTTGGTTGAGGGAGTGGGCGTCCCTTTCCTTGGGTCGGCCCCCATCTGTTGCCTGGGTCCTGAGATCTTAAATCTTAAGATCTTTAAAAAACTCTAAATCGTAATACTATTAACCACTGGTGTCTGGTTTTAATTAGAGTTGTATGGCACATACGAGTTATGTTATTTATTTTGTGTTCTAATGTGGTTTTAATTGTATTATATTTTAGATTGTTGGAACCCGCCCAGAGCCTGTTAAGGGAAGGGCAAGATAGAAATCCAAATAAATAAATAAATAAATAATCCCAGGTATAAGCTTTCATGTGCATTCAATACTTCTTCAGATACATTGAAACAGACTTCGACAACCATTACATATAGGTGGGAGGGGGTTGGGGACATTAAAGTAGCTGTTTTATTGCAAAGGAATTTCTAAAACAGACTAGAATGGGAAATCGCTGAATTACAAGTTATTACAACACTCAGAACAATGGAACCTCCAGGGCTTAACAGAGATATAGGGTTCTTATCTCACTACACACGTTAAGCCACTCAGTTCTCGCATCTGTTAATTAATTTGCTGCTATTCACAGGTTTTACCAACTGCTTTAATCCAATCTTAGCTATACTTATCACAGTTACTTATGCATTTTGACTCCAATGAGCCCTTCCTGGCAACTCACCCCCCCCCCCACATCTATATGTAATGGTTGGCGAAGTCTGTTTCAATGTATCTGCACATGAAAACTTATACCCAGAATGAAACTTTGTTGGTCTTAAAGGTGCCACTGGACTTAAACTTTGCTCTATAGTCTCCCTGCCTGAGTCTCATCATAATCAGCACAGGCAAGACCTGGAAGGCCACAGCGCCTTTAGTCCCCTCCCTCCGGAGCTCCACTTGGTTTCGCTCCCCGACTCAGTAACTAGCGTACAAAACCACCACAGGGCACAGTCGGTTGCTTACGTGTGTGTTTTTATGTGAACCGGAGAGACGCCACTTCGTGCTTTGGACTTGCCTTGGGGACACCTGTCAGAAGTGGTGTAAGAAAATCTCTCTTTATGGGGAAAAACATTGTGTGAAGAGGCATTAAAGGCCAAAGGTGGTGTGACGGATGAAGGCTCGCCGGCTGAAATCCGAGGCTGTCCCAACCGCAGGTGGAAGGTTCAAATCTCTAAAGGAGCAACAGGGTATCAAGCCCATCACTTCCTCCCTGCAAGGGCTTTTCTCCCAGCCAAGCTCACTTCCAATATTGTAGGTCGGCAGAGGAGGAAAGCATCCAGGCTGAAAGCCGGTGGGGAAGTCAGACCGAGGCCCAGGAAGTTTCCACACCTCCCATTCGCCTGCCCCTTTCTGCTTTGAATGGCATCCCCTCCCTCCGAATGTGCATTGTATGTGACGGGGAAAGGCCCCGGTCTAAACAAATGGGTGCAGCTGGACCCCGGCAGAAAGGTGGGGCAGGGTCACAGAGTAATTCTATTCCTGAGCTCCATTTAAAGTCTGTTTTCTGCCCTCCGGCCTTTGGATGCAGCAGGCAGGGGAGGAAAGGGGGGGGGGAAGAAAAGCTAAGCAAGGTGTTTCAAGGCAAAGGTTTTGCCCCTTAAGTAGGTCATTCGAATTGTCCTATGTAAGAAGCAACATTATATAACTCAATTCCCAGCTCAAGGAGATCCGCAACTTTTAAAAAACCTCCAAGACAAGCAGATTCTTGCCGTGAAGGATGCTCATGAATCTTGTCATCTGAAGTCCTATTGAATTATGTCGATAAGAGAAAATTGTTCTCTGAAGAAGAGGTCGGCCGTATTTATGGAAACCGATCCTTCTCTCTACATCTGAGCTTTCTCTCAATCTTGGGGCTGTCAATAACTTTCCCCCAAGATGGACGGAGAGCTTCTCGGGGCCCGGAAGCCAGAAGGGAGGGCACCTGCGGCAAGAGGACAGCGCAGGCAAACCTCTGAAGCCTTTGACGTCACTGGACCTGGCCACTATCACCTAGTCCCCCCTCCCCCCATAATTTGAATGGTTGTGTGTGTGTGTGTTTTTTTTAATGAGAAAAAAGGTAAATAAAGTCAAATTGTGTGCTTAAAAGGTTTTCTAGAAAAAAATAATGGAGGTTAAAAGAAAAAGGAAGTAGCCCTTGGTTCTTGTCTGGGTAATTAAGACTTCACTACACCCTGTCAACCAGATTGCACAGCTGACATGCAAAATGCCTACAGTTATTGGCACTTGGGATGAACATCCTTGGCTTCGCTTTCTTAAAAGTTATCAGTGGTGTTTTAGTGAATCAATAGCGCAGACCCACGGCTTGGGCAAATGCCCCTCCCCCTACATCTTTACGCATTCATTTCCAGGCAGATGCTGAATTGGGGTATGCATGTTTTTGGGGGAGTGGGGGGCTCAGTCACCAAGGCTGGCATTGTCTTGTCAAAAGTTATTAACAGCTGTCAGGTTCTTTAAGGCCAAGCGGAGCCCAGACAAGAAAGCCCAGGTGGTTGGTTCAGCAATGCTTTTTTGCTTTTGGCATTTGTTAGGGGCTGCTTCGAACTTGGGGAGAAGGTGGGATATGAATTCATAAGAGAGATCTCACGCTGGTCTCCTCACCTTTGTCTGCTCTGAGCCACCACCGGCCACCGATATTCCTCCAGCCACTTTGGAGTGGGCCAGGAATTCAAGCAACCGTGGCTCGCTCCAAAGTGCCCCCATCCTACGTGTCCCCTCTTGGCTCATGTTTTCAACACCTCCCCCAATGCTCCCTCTAAGCTGTGGAGTCTTGTGAGCAAAAATTCTACTTTGTGAACTGTTACTGGCATTAAACTTGTGAGCGAGCGATTTGGCCGCTGCATAAATTAGTTCACTTCGGGGCCATCCTCCCTGAGCTAAGGCAAAAATGTGTGAGCTGGAGGCTAGAAAACTGTGAACTAGCTCACACTAACTCAGCTTAGAGGGAACACCCACCACCCTGGGAGGAGTCTTGCCAAACTCCTAGTTCCAATATAATATTTTAATGGCAAATCGTAACTGCTGTTTTTTTCTGCTCCAGAACATAATCTGGACCAAACAGCACACAGAACAAAATGACTGGTTCCCCTAGTCGGGAGAACTGGAAGCACACTTACCATAAAGGACCTGACCACCACGTCGGGCATCTGGGGCAACTGGTAATGCAGCAGGGCAGTCGTGGCATGGTCGGTCACCTGAGCGGAGGAGGAAAGAGAAGGGAAAACTCTCCTATTAATCTAGCAGTTCAAAATGTCACCGAAGCGGCAGTTGGCTACTCTTGTGCAACAAAATCAAAAGGGTTCAACTACACATGTCTTCATTTAGTCCAAGTACCCAAGAAAACATTACTCAACTAGATTGTGCGACACCATCATCCTTATATCTAATAGGAACAGGAGGGGGGGACCTGCAGAGATGGCTGTGCGATGTCACTTCAGGCTGTGAAACCAGAAGCGATGTCACTGCAGCCTTCTAGGATTTCCCTGGAACTCTAGGGTAAAAACCACAGAGACTGAGGACGTTCCTAGAGTGCTGCACAATGCAGTGACATCACCTTTTTCTGGTATTTTTTTAATTAAAAATTTATTTAATCAAGTACATTTACAAAAGTAAATTGAAAAATCATACAACACATTCTATATCAGATACCTCCTACAAACAAGGTTTTAAAAAATGGATATTACTTTGGTCCAACTAGAAAGCCACTTAACATCTTTGTGACTACAAACAAAGCTAAGAAATGGAAGCCATAACGCTTCAAAATCTGATGTACAAGAGTAATTTTCTTCTTCATGTATTAACATAGAAATTTTATCATGCACACATAAATCACATACTTTAATAAGCCAGTCATGGGTTGAGGGAAGTACCTCGGTCTACCAAGTCCTAGCCAATACTGCTTTACTGCTGTACATAAAATTGTAATTAATTCATGTTTTTGCTTAGATATAGTATTATCGCTCCAAAGACTGAGCAGTAGGACTTCTGCCATGAATGGAATGTCACATGACATAATCTCACACATCTGTGCAAGAACACAACGCCAGAAGGATTTTACCCTGCCACAGGCCCATCCAACAATGCCAAAATGTTCCCACCTCCCCACGACGTTTCCAACATTTAGCAGAATTAGAAGGCCCCATATGCAATCTAACCTTGATGAAGTCAGGTACCGTCTCGCCAGGCATTTCTTTGCTTGAGCCTTTAGAGTAAGAGTCTTAGACTTAAAAACTGGGGCCTGCCAGATGGTGTCCCACTGTCCTTCTGTTAATTCTTTCACAAGATCTTGGTGCCAAGCTTTGACACAAAGTGGGTGGATTCTCTCTATCTATGGCCATTAATATCTTATACATAAGAATAATATGACCTTTCTTGATATAACTTGCTTTCAGTAAAAACTGTTCAAAACAGTGACATCGCCTGGAAGTACTCAGCGAAAAGTGATGCCACGGCATTGTGCAGTGCCATTTCACACACGCACCGATCTCCCGCTGCTGCTCGAATGGGCAGTGGTGGGATGATAAGAACAGAAGAGATGCCAATGTTGGATCAGGCCACAGGCCCATCCAGTCCGACACTCTGTATCACACAGTGGCCAGAAATACCAGTGCCATCAGGAGGTCCACCAGTGGGGCCAGGACATTAGAAGCCATCCCACTGTTGACCCCCCCAAGCACCAAGATGACAGAGCATCACTTGCCCCAGAGTCCCTATCTATACCTTGTGGCCAATAGCCACTGATGGACCTCTGCTCCATATGCCTATCTAATTCCCTTTTGAAGCCGTCCATGCTTGTAGCCGCCACCACCTCCTGTGGCAGTGAATTCCAAGTGTTAATCACTCTTTGGGTGAAGAAGTACTTCCTTTTATCTGTTCTAACCCGACCGCTCAGCAATTTCATGGAGTGCCCACGAGTTCTTGTATTGTGAGAAAGGGAGAAAAGTACCTCTTTCTCTACCTGCTCTATCCCATGCATAATCTTATAAACCTCAATCATGTCACCCCTAAGTCGTCGTTTCTCCAAGCTAAAAAGCCCTAAGCGCCTTAACCTTTCCTCATAGGGAAAGTGTTCCTACCCTTTTATCATGGAGCACAAGGGGTAGAAAATGCCCAACATAATGGGCAACCTGGCCACCCAAAAGACCCCCCCCACACACACACACATACAAGAAATCATCCTAATGTATGCTCCAGGCAACATGGAACACACAGAACAGCAGAGAGCCATTTAAAGGGGAAGAGTGAGCCAGCCTGCTCACATCCCCTCTGAGAATTTACAAAAACCTGAAAGGGAAGATTGGGGGGGGGGGGAATCCAAACTGCACCCCCCAGTTTTCAACAATTGTATTCCAGTGCATTCAAAGCGTTCCACATACATTCTTCCCAATCCATGCCAAGCCCTGTTAAGGTAATTCGGCACCGTCACACCCACACTGGAGACAGGTGAGTTGAGTCAGAGATGGTGACGGCTTGCGGAAGGTCATCTAAAAGCACAATCCTAAAGAATCCTGCACGGGTCTATTCAGTGGGGCCGATTCCCGGGTAGGTGTTCTTAGGACTGTACTGCAAGAGAGAGGTCATGGCTGGAGGAAGATTTCAGACGAGTTTCTCAGCTCACGCTGTTAATCACTTGGCTTCACCAGCTCAAATGGTCTGGAGGCAATTCACCAAGACTCTCTCTCTCTGTGTGAGAGAAAACACACACACACACACACACACACACACACACACACACACACACACACACACCTCCTTAGTCCAGCAAAGAAGGAATGGAAGCCCAAAACAGATGTACTCCTGTAAGAGAAGTAGGAGATGATAGCAAAATATTTAATCTTTTGTATGCCCTTTGGGCTGATGGTTCATTTTTTCCCCAAGTGGATGAATCAAAGGCACCGGCGAGACTTCGATACCGCTGTCTCCATAGTCCGTAGGACCCAGGGGAAAGCAACACAATGCAACGTACTGGGAAAGGAGTCGCATTATGGGATACGGCAGCAACGAAGAGGGGATTAATTGCCTCCTTGCAATAGCTGCACGAATGAAGCCCTACACAGCTCTGTAGAACTGCTATCAAGATGAAGCACCAGTAAACTGTCTCAGTTCTCAGTGCAGACATTAGAGAATTATCAGGTTCTCTTTGGTTGCTTTTCCTAAACTTTATATTCCCATTTGTGAAGGAACGGACTCGAGTCCCATTCCCCTTGGGTCCCAGGAGTTCTGAAAACCCTATGGCCACCCCAGTTCTGGACTTGGCTACAACTTTTAACTGCTGCCACCAACAAATCTGGAAGACTGTCTCCTGCTAGATGGATCGGTACAAACAGCTCTCTGTATCTGCGTTGCCACGAAAAGCTCTGCTTGGCTGCAGCATCTCCTGCTTTGCTCAGCTGACCTGGGGACGATCAACTGCACTTTCAACCTATCATGCTCAAAAGACGGCGAGCTCACCTGCTGCTCCTTCCCTTTGCCTCTTTTTGGAAAGTGTGACTAAATTATCCTGGCCGGTTCCAACAAAAGGACTTGTTGACACTATTATTATTATTATTATTATTATTATTATTATTATTATTATTATTATTATTATTATTATTATTATTATTATTATTATTATTATTATTATTATTATTATTATTATTATTATTATTATTATTATTATTATTATTATTATTATTATTATTATTATTATTATTATTGGATTTATACCCCGCCCTTCACTTACCCAAAGGAGTCTCAGAATGGCTTACGATCTCCTTTCCCTTCCCCTCCCCACAGCAGACACCCTGTGAGGTAGGTGGGGCTGAGAGACTCTTCGCGACCCCATGGACCACATCACGCCAGGCCTTCCGGTCTTCCGCCGTCCTCTGAAGTTGTCCCAACTTCATTTTCGTAGCATCTATGACATGGTCTAACCATCTCATCCTTTGCCATCCCCGTCTTCTTTGACCTTCAATCTTTCCCAGCATCAGGGTCTTCTCCAACGAGTGCTCCCTTCTCATTTGGTGGCCAAAGTATTTGAGCTTCAGTTTCATTATCTGGCCTTCCAGGGAACAGTCAGGGTTGATTTCTTTTAGGATTGACTGATTTGATCTTCTTGCAGTCCAAGGGACTCTCAAGAGTCTTCTTCAGCACCATAGTTCAAAAGAATCTATTCTTTGGCGCTCGGCCTTCCTTATAGTCCAACTCTCACAGCCATACATGACTACTGGGAATACCATTGCTTTGACCATGCGGACTTTTGTTGGCAGGGAGATGTCTCTACTTTTTATCATGCTGTTTAGGTTCGCCATCGCTTTGCCCCCAAGGAGCAGGCGTCTTTTAATTTCATGGCGTCTGTCACAGTCTGCAGTGATCTGGGATCCCAGGAATTTGAAGTCTGTCACTACTTCCACGACTTCCTCTTCTATTTGCCAAGGAGTGATGGGGCCGGATGCCATGATCTTAGTTTTTTTGATGTTGAGCTTCAAGCCCACTTTTGCGCTCTCCTCTTTTACCCGGAGCAAAAGGCTCTTTAGGTCCTCTTCACTTTCTGCCATTAGAGTGGTATCGTCTGCATATCTGAGGTTGTTGATCTTTTCCCCAGCAATCTTAATTGCTTAACTGGGTGATTTACAACAGGTTAAAAACATACAAAAATACAGATTAAAACTGGCAGGTCAATCATTCCTAATTTGATAACCTCCAGATGGCATCCATAATTTAATCTAAAACCTTACTCTTGACTGTTCTTCTGTCTCGTGGGCAGGTTAAGGAGGAGGACGAAGTGGGCAAGACGGAAGAAAGGAGGAGGGTGCTGGCTCTGCTGGAAAACCACTGCTGTCCTCATCCAAAAACCTGGTGGAACATCTCTGCCTTACAAGCCCTGTGGAATTGCATGAATTCCTACAGGGCCCTGATGGAAGTTGGCAGAGTTCCAAAAGGTTGGAGCCAGGGCCGAGGACAGCTGGGTATCTTTGGGGCCAGGGATCATTAGAGGACATGGGTATCCCTAAGACTGCTGACTGAAGCTTACCGACAATCTGCAGGATGTTCTGATCCCAAGCAGACCGTGGCGGTGAATTAAGGCAGGAGTCTAGTGGCACCTTAAAGACAAGCGACATCAGCGTTCATGAATCAGATCTTACTTCTTCAGATGCACTGGAGCATATATCCATCAGGTCCAGTGTATGTACACAACAAGTAGGCAACATTACTTTTGGCGCGGCCCAAAGAGTAGGCTCCATGCCTGACATACCAATAGCCTTGTACAGAACCACCAGCATTTGCTGCAAGGAAAAATTACGCAAGGCACGAACGGAGGTTGTCTCAAGGCTACTGTCAATACTACTATGCCAGGCCAGGACTTAATAAGACGGTATTTGGCTCTCTGGAGCCACTCACTTAACTTACTCATTTGTAGGGTGTTCAAGTAAGGAACCTGCAAGATGGGTACAGATTCCTAAACCGGAGTTGGAATACGATCCTACATTCAGCTTTCTCAAACTGTAACTAATTAATTTAGCTTAGCCACATTCCAACTTACAAGATTTCTGTCAGGGACTTGTTCTTCCACTTCAGAGCGTCTTTGGATTCACACTTGTATAACAGAGCAAACCGTTAACGACAGTTCCATTTCCCCGGCATTTCAACCTCCAATGAATTTGCTTTTTCGAAAAATGTTTCCAACAACAAAGATGCCTTTAAAAAATACATATTAGCATTGAAGATGTTTTTTTTGGGGGGGAGAAGAGAGAATTGCCATTAACAAATTCAAATTGACTGGCTGCTTTGGACATAGCAACACATATGCTGTTCCCATTGTGATGTAAAGCTAATGAGATTCCACTGGGAGATGAAAGTCAGCCCCAGCACTGCCGGAACACTAATAATGTTTTCTGAACAAAAAGTAAGCGATTGGTACCACAAGCAAGAGTGGGCAGAGAAAAAGCGCTTCTGAGACAGATCAAAGGCGTGCTGAACACGAGGAGGGAGGGAGGGGAATGCCCCCTAGAAGCAGCAACAAACATTGTGAAGTTGAACACAGCAAGGAGACGGGAAACCGAGGGCTCTGCACCAAATTGGATTATTTCAAATGCACGGTGCTCCTCGACAAAGGAAAGAAGCTGCTAGAAGATCAGGCTGCCGGGCTTCATTAAGAGGGCCATTATTTTACCCAAAGCAGAACGGATATGCACGTGCTCCGGGAGTAATGTTAAATTCTCCAAGTTGCACTGGAATTTATCTGGTGCGTCTTGTGACTGGCAAGCCGTAATGCTGCCTAATTTCACTGATTTGGAAGGCCATCACAAATTGCTGCTCGTTTAAAGATTTTACCCCGTGCTCGGAACTCTTCCCCGAATCGTATTTTGACTGGAAAGGGGAGTCCCAAAGGTGCACAGATTTTGATTACTGCCACATCTTTCTGAGAGACTTGTCTTTTTATCCCTGGCCGTTGCTTCCTCCTCATTTCTACATTTTTCTAGTGGATGGGTAACGTTTTGTACTGATCGGCAAGGCGGATTCCATATGAACAAATCTGAAATTAGAAGAACAGCTACAAGCAAAAGGAACTCTACCTGCCACTGCTCCGCCACAGGCCTCCTTTAGATTTCTCTCCTATCAGCCGGTTTTCCAGGGAGCCCATTAGGGCTCAACATTTTAATTGATTACCAATCCAATGAATGAATTAAACATTTAATTGCACATTAGGATTCCCCCTCTCTCACCCTGATTGATGGGACTGGCAAAATGCGAAGACGGTGGGACTCCTGGAGGATCTGCTATTCTCCAGGATGTAAGCGAGTCGGATTGGACGGAAGGTCTGGCTGCTCCAACACCATTTTCTGTTGTGGTCAGACAGCAACTCCCGAGAAACTCAAAACCAGGGGTATGATGGAGATAAACAACCTATTGCCTGTTCCCCTTGTAATTAAAGAGATACTCCTGTGAACGTGGAGGAGCCATTCTTTGGAATCATGGCTAACAGCCACTGGCACACCTAGCCCTCATTAATGTGTCTAATGCTTTCTGAAACCATCTAAATTAATGGCAAGCACTTGTATCTTCGGCATTTATTTCCACAAGCTGATTATGCGCTACCAAAAAACAGCAAATAGTGCTCTGCTGAAATCGATGTCGTGATTAAGTCAGTATTGGCCACAACAACAGAAACTGAACTGTTTATTTTTGAGTTCGTTCTTGGGCCACCCTATAGCAGGGAAATTAATCTAAATCCCCAAATTTGATAAAGGAATGACTGAAGACATTACTGTGTTAATTACTATGTTATGGTTAAGTAAACTGTCCCTTCTATTTGGGATCCAAAAACCTTACCCCTCGCAGAGGGTTTGTGATACATTTACTTACAAGGCAATCCTAGGCAGAGCTGCACCCCCTTAAGTCCACTGAAATCAACGGGCTTGGAAGGGTACATCGTTTTTAGGACTGCTGTGTTGATCAGTTAATCAGCTGAGCAACTGTTTAAACTCAAGTGCCTTCCATGATAATAACTCTTGAGAGTCCCTTGGGCTGCCAGGAGAGCAGATCAGTCAACCCCAAAGGAAATCAACCCTGACTGTTCCCTGGAAGGCCAGATACTGAAGCTGAAGCTCAAATACTTTGGCCACCAAATGAGAAGGGAGCACTCGCTGGAGAAGACCCTGATGCTGGGAAAGGCTGAAGGTAACAGAAGAAGGGGACGGCAAAGGATGAGATGGTTAGAGAGTGTTATCGATGCAACTAACAAGAAATTAAGCAAATTCTGGAGGACGGCGGAAGACAGGAGGGCCTGGTGCGATGTGGTCCATGAGGTCGCGAAGAGTCCAACTCGACTGCGTGACTGAACAACAAGCCATGTTCAGTCCGTAGCAGCAAAGTAAAGCGGGAGTTCAATGGCACTTCAGTCTGTTCCATTCTGATTTTTGTGAGTCAAAGCTTACTTAATCAGATGCATGTGTATATATCTTTTACGTATACCTTATGGACAGCTTTTGCCAATGTTCTAGCCAATTTGAAAAGGGAGTTTTAAATTCTGTCCTAAACTCACATATCAGCTCCAGACTAGCCAACCTACCAACATATTTGTGAAGGCAAACCTATTCTAATTAGATGATATGGGAACGACAATTTGAATACCGTGGTTAGCCAGGTACCTGTCCATTTCAAGGCACTGCCTTCTGGCTTTTGTTGGGTAATGTTGAAGAACTCACGACAGGCTTCCACAACAGAGCTGGCTGCTTAGCTTATTTTAGGCTGATGACAGGCAATATTTATAAAGACCACCGTAAGGAGTATAATAAAAATATAATTAAATGCTGTCAAGCCCTCCTGGAGTTTTCAAAGCAAGAGATGTTCAGAGGCGGTTAGCCATTACCTGCCTCTGCATCGGGACCCTGGACTTCCTTGGTGATCTCCCATCCACGTACTACCCAGGGCCGACCCTGCTCAGCATCTGAAATCTGACAAGCTTGAGCATATACTATTCCCTCGCCTACTCTCCTAGCACTTGCTAGCAATAAAGAGGTGGAAAAAACCACGGTTTGATCACAGTTTTGGGGGAGGAAACAAACTCCAGTTTGCCCAGGCACCAGGATTCCGATGTCATGTGCAACTGGGTTGGTTCAAGGCCACAAAGCCTTCAATTGCAGGCCCCACACAAAGGGAGCAGGGAGAAGGGGTGGGGTGGGGGGGCACAGCAACAAGCCAAGTCTGTCCCGTCACCAACCACAAGATTTGTTTGTGTTGTCTGAATGCAGCCCAGGGAACGTGCATCAATATGACAATATCAATCAAGCATGTAATCTCGTAGACATATTTATTTATTTATACTAGGGCTTCCCAAAAGCTTTTGACAAAATCCATCAAAGACCCCTGGGTAAACTTGGCAGTAACCAGATAAAAGGACTGGAATCCTCTCAACGGGAGAAGGGTTTCCTGAAGATCTGTATCGGGACATTGCAATTTAACTCTGAGGCCCAGCTGAAGCCGTTACACTGCATCCTGACCAATGCTCCCTCTAAGCTGGGGAGTCCTGTGAGCAAAAATTCTACTTTGTGAGCTGCTGGCATTAAAGTTGTGAGCGAGCGATTTGGCGACTGCATCAAGCAGTTTGCTCTGGAGCCATCCCTTCCTGAGCTGAGTCAAAAATGTGAGAGCCAGAGGCTAAAAAACTGTGAGCTAGCTCGCACTAGCTCAGCTTAGAGGGATTCCCGACTAAGATTACGGAAGGGCGGATGGAGAGAGGAAAGGCCAAAACTAAAAACGAAAAAGGCTCTGAGCAGAAAAGAAAACTGGAGTGGAGCCGCTCAGTAGAGCCAGTTTGGTGTAGTGGTTAAGTGCGCACACTCTAATCTGGGAGAACCAGGTTTGATTCCCCACTCCTCCACTTGCAGCTGCTGGATGACCTTGGGCAAGCCATAGTTCTGTCAGAGCTGTCCTTGAAAGAACAGTTCTCTTAGAGCTCTCTCAGCCCCACCCGCCTCACAGGGTGTCTGTTGCGGGGAGGGGAAGGGAGAGGAGTTTGTAAGCCGCTCTGAGACTCCGAGTGAAGGGCGGGGTATAAATCCAATCTCTTCTCTCTTCTCTTTAGAGCAGGGTCACTATGTCCCATCTGCTTGCCAAACGGGGCCAAACTGGGAAACAGAGGACGCCCCTTCCTCTGGAGTCAAGAGAAAGCTCGTGACCCTGGCCGAGTCCAGCAGGAGGAGCTTCTCCCAACAGAGCACCTCCAGGAACCATAGGAGAGGGTCGTTTCAGAGGGCGGCTGTGTCGGTCTGAAGTAGAACGGCTGGACTGTGATCTGACTGGGATATGAGGACTCAGAGATCTCCATTCCAACTTATATCTGACGAAGGGAGGATTGGACTCCGGAAAGCTCAGACCCTGAAAATCTTTTTTTAGCATTTTGTATGTGCGTGTGTGTGTATGTGCTTGCGAGCCTGGAAGCTATGTTGACTTCTGGCGACCCCTAGCAGGGCTAGGACGTTTCAGAGAGGCGGCTTTGATATTACCTGCCTCTGCATCCTGGCCTGGTATTCCTTGGAGGTCGTCCTTCCAAGTACTTGCCAGGGTCGGCCCTGCTTAGCTTCCAAGACCTGATGAGACTGAGCTTGCCCCAACTACCCAGGTCTTGTTGGTCTCTAAAGTGCTACTGGGCTCTTATCTAGCTGGAGGAGGAGGAGGAGGAGGAGAAGGAGAAGGAGAAGGAGAAGGAGAAGGAGAAGAAGAAGAAGAAGAGAAGAAGAGATTGGATTTATACCCCGCCCTTCACTTGGAGTCTCAGAGCGACTTACAGACTCCTTTCCCTCCCCCTCCCAACAACAGACACCCTGTGAGGTAGGTGGGGCTGAGAGAGCTCTGACACAAACTGCTCTTTTTCAAGAACAGCTCTTATCAGAACTACTGCTTGCCCAAGGTCATCCAGCCAGGTGCAAGTGGAGGAGTGGGGAATCAAACCCGGTTCTCCCAGATTAGAGTCTGCGCACTTAACCACTACACCAAACTGGCTCTCAGAAGGGTTTCCCAAAGATCTGCATCGGGCTATATGCTATTTAACTTCTTCATAAGTTATATGGAGTCAGAGATGAGCAGTGAGGACAACATGAAATTATTTACTATAGTAAAAAATGAAGTGTAGACTGTGTACGCTCTTCACAGATAACCTCTTCAAGTGGGCAAACGGACAGCAAAATAGAAAACGAGTCGGAAAATGTCAAAGAGATGCACAGTGGAGCAAAATATTCCAGCTGCTGATATGCACTGATAGGTCTTAACTGGTGATGCCTAGCCTGAAAAGACCTTGGAACTATGGTGGATAGTGAAAAGTGCAAATTTCGTGTGAGGGTGGAGTGAAAATAGAACGGCCACTATTGTAACGTTCTTACATAAATCTCTGGCGTGGCTTTATTTGGAACATCATGCACCGTTTTGAACGCTCATCTTAGAAAGGACTGAGTGGAATGAGAAAAGATGCTAAGAAAGGATAACTCAAAAGATCAAGGGGTTGAACCTTCTCTATGAGGAAGGGCTCGAGTGTTTTTTGCCCTTTTAGTTTAGAAAAAGAGGACCGGGGACAGCAAGCAAGGAATAAGTGGTTGGAGATATTAGGCCTGGAGAAAGTTTGTTTATTTATTTATTTATTTATACCCCGCCCTCCCCGAAGGCTCAGGGCGGCTCACAAGGGGCAAAAATGCCCAAGTTAAAACATTAGAACAGTACAGAATAATATAAAATATAACAATACAATTTACTAAAAGTGAAAGGATCCTTTCCCCTCCTTGCTAGGGCTTGAAAACTCATTCTCGGGCAGTAGATTCAGGACACATAACAAGCAAACAAGCAGCGCCCATTTTGCACAGTGAGTCATGGAATTTGCCGGCACCAAATGAGGGCATTGAGTTAGATGGCGTTCAAAGGGGATCGGACAAATTCATGCAAGAGAAGAGCTCTGTCAGCAGCGGTGGGACTTAACGGCTCCGTGACTGGAACTTCCACGCTTAGCAGCCACCCATCGCAGAATACCTGCTGCTGAACACACACACCAGGTGAAGACTGTTGTCTTTGTGGTTGGGGGGGGGGGCTCCTGGAGACATTTGTCTGGTCACTGCAAGCAACATAATACTGGACTGCAGGGGTCATTTCGTAGAAAAAGAGGTGCAGGAGCTCATTAGCATAACTCATTAGCATAACTTCTTTGCATATGCCACACCCCCTGACATCACCGGAAGTGTGTCAGAAGGCAACACCCACCACTCAGGCTCCACTGGACTGTTTTGAATTGCTAGCTATTGGGGGGACGGGACGGGCAGATCTGTCCTCACAGAGGAGGGAGAGCTTATACCTGAATAAAACTTGGTCTAAAAGGTGCCACTGGACTGTTTTGGAGGGGGGGGGGCTCTGCAACTTACCTGGCTGCTTCTTGCTCTGACTGAGGGCTGCTGGGAGCAGGGGGTGGGGCTTGTTGCATGTGCCCACCCCCTGGGCTCTTTACTGCCGGAGCTCCGCTCCTGTGTGCTCCTGCAGGAAATGACCCCTGCTGGACTGTCCAGGCTCACTGGAAGCCCAATTTTTTTAAAAAAAAAATGCTAAAGGTTACGGAGGGAAGGAAGGTGGCATGGTATAGTCCAGTCTTGTCCGATCCTGGATGCTAAACAGGGTTGGTACTTGGGACACCACTGAGGAAGAGTCTGTGGAGAAAGGCAATGGCAAACCACCTCTGCTTGTCACTTGCCTTGAAAGTTCCTTCCTGGGGCCACCGTAAGTCAGTTGTGTCTTAATGACACTTATGTACATACTTAATGGGCACAGGGTGCTGTCCCAACGTGTGGACAGAGTTACAAAGATGCAGGATCCACAACAAAACACAAAGATAACAACAAAAAGCGTGGAAGTACTTAATGAGGTACCTAGCAGTTCGAAAGCAAGAAACTGCAAGTAGATAAATAGGAACTGCTGTGGTGGGAAGGTAACAGCGTTCTGTGCGCCTCGACGTTTAGTCATGCCGGCCACATGACCACAGAAACGTCTTCGGACAGTGCTGGCTCTTCGGCTTTGAAACGGAGCACCGCCCCCTAGAGTCGGATCCGACTGCCTTTCGAGCAAGGGAAACCTTTACCTTTACGCCTCTTTTCTAGTTAAGGAAGCCACAAAGGTCTTAACGGGGAATCTAAGGAAATTCTCTTTGCACCAGGAGAGAAATCATCGTGGGAGTTTACTTTCACCCTGTTTCCTTGCATGCTCTTTTTTGGCGTTGGTCTGGGGTGTGCCCATATGCACGTGGAGACAGCAGCGTGCAGTTCAGAAGTACTTGTGCACTCGGTTGCACGCCATGGCTACTGTATGACTGTGGCCATCGGTACTGATTGTGGCAGCTTAGCCTCCTGGCTCAGGGATCCAGGGATTTTCAGTGGTGGTCCTGAACCGTACGCGTGAACTTGGCTCGCAATTTGCGACTGCTGCCTCAGGGGAGCAGGGGTGGAACACACTTCAATAACAAAACTTAGAAAAATAAAAAGCAACGAGGAACCAGAGTAAACAGTTCAGTCATGCCGGGGACTGATCCAGCGTGCTGACCCTGCCCATCACCTGCCCTTGAGCAGGTCTTGTCAGTATTCAGTAGCTGACTCATACATGCATTCATTCCACGCTCTCGCTCTGAGATTAATGACAGGAATTCATCTTCATATATTACAATACTTACGTGTCCTTGCACGGGAAAAAAAAACACTATGCCTTGGGATTGCACAGGGTGTAGAAAGTGACCTGGATGCAGAACCAGCAACCCAAAGGCCAGGCCAGGATTATAAACCGGCAACTTGGGTGGGTGGCTCCTCCACTCTGGAATCCTTGTTCCATGGAGATTCACTAAAAAAGTCAGGTGAAGGTGTATTCTGGAAGCGGTGCAAAGTGGTTTTATTCAATTAGCTTTCGGAGGCCAAGGGTTTCAGTGACCGGGCAAGACGGGGACAGGCTACGAACTGAATAAAGCAACCAGCTTTGGGCCCAGACAAAAATGCACATATGGGGCAGCGGTGAAACTAAGACCCAAACGGCAAAATATCTCGATATATGCCAGCTCTTGGATTGCAACTCTAACACACTGGTGCTCATGGGGTCACTTTGGTGATTCATGCAGCCGAGTGGATCCTGCCTGTGACCCAGCATGGAGGTGGTCATCTGTGGCTCTGACCATGCTGTTAACGTTGACAAATCTAAACCACCTTAAAACCACTGCTTCTTTCCCGTGGAAATGCTACATCGGTTTCTGCTCCTGAGTTTCCACCACGTCTCCTTACCCATTTTAGCTTTTGGCCTGAACAATCCTCTCTCAGTTGTTATCACTAGCTCCCCTCCCCCCCCACAGTTCGAGTACGGAACCATGCACAAAACAAATTGAAAAATAATCAAAATAACCAACAGAACACAGCTCTGAAAATAGTAACACAATGCTAAAGCCAAGAAACCATCTATTATTGATTAAAAGCCTTCCCCAAAGAGGAAGGTGTTTTCTTTTGTCCTGAATCCCACCAGATTTCTGGGTCTCGCTGGGAGGATACTCATAATACAAACAGTGGATGAAAAAGCTGTGCATCAGGCCCTATTAAATGCCCTACTCTTTCTCTCTGAGCCAGGCCTCTCCCATGGATCCTAACCAAAGCAGACTCCTCCAGGAAAGTGGGGGGCAACCTCAAATCCATCCCTGGGCACCACAGAACTGGCATCCAAGGGGGCAAAAATTAACGGGGGAAGAAATGACTGTGGTGCATGTTCTTATAATCTGATTTAGTTTTGCATGTTTCTATTTCTGATAAATTATTCTCGTATTTTTGCGATCACTGCAAGCCTCTGGCATAGGGTAGGAGTAAAAAACCTTGATGATAAGAAGCAAGTTTGCTTTTTCCTTTTAGTTTACTAGACGGAGATACGTGAGGAGTTAACAGAAAGGTTGAAGAGCGGCACCTGCAGAGTTTAAAATGTCAGAAAAATGTGGAGATGCGCCAACCTTTTCTTGGCTCTTTGTGTTTTTGCCCTTTCAGAAATTCCTCCCCTTGTTTCTGGGCTCTATTCTCTAAAACTCACCCTGCTGGCTTGCTGGATGGTTATAAAAGCTTATTCACCCTCAGAATGGAGTTAAAGCAAGTCTCCAGGGGAACCTCAGTAAATACCTGTACGTTTCAGCCATAATGGGACCTCTGGGAACTCTCTCCCTATCAGATTAACGACAAGGCACAAGTCTTGCTGACACAGCCAGAGTTTGCAAACAAAGAAGTCAAGACAAATTTAGCTCCGCATGACAGGGCTGGATCGCGGGGAAAAAGAGGTACCTGCTCTTTCACCTGAAAGGGCTGTGCTGCGGCTGTCTGGGAAATTAACATTTTGGCAGCTTCAATGAGCCGGCAGCTTGCGAGCTCCAGATGTTGCTTTGCCACCGTCGAAGAGGGTATGAAACCGCAGTCCGGCTTTGAAAAAAACCTGCCATTCGGAGCGGATCAATTCCGCTGAGGGGCTATCACAAAAAAGAAAAGGATTCACTGGACTCCTCGGTGGAAATTATTTTATTGTAGCTACTCGGGAAGGAGGTTACAGTTTCACTGATGTTTAAAAAGGAACAGTATGGGGAATGGGAAGAAGTAATAACTGTTAAAAGAAGAACCTGCCGGGCAGGGAAATATTCATTTTGTAAAGGAGTGCAGAAGGATTTCCCAGACTTGCTAATGGCCCAAGCCAACCTGGTCTAGTTAGACCCTGGGAGCTAAGCAGGGCCGGCCTTGGCTGCTACATGGATGGAAGGCCACCAAGGAAGTCTAGAGCTGCTGGGCAGAGGCAGGCAATGGCTGTGACTTGAGGTCATTTCCCACCAGCTCCACCTTCAGGGATACTTAGCATCTTCTTGTCTGCCCTTGAACCTTTGTTTGTTTTAGGACACAATCGGTTTATGGGGGCAAGTGGGCTACATGACTTACCATCGCCCCATGAACTCAAGAGTCCATTTTGAATACGTCCAACCCTCCCCCCTCCAGCTGCATGTCGCAATGGAATGGAACACCGGGGGTAGGATGGGCACTAGCTTTGTTTCAAGAACAACTAGTCTGCCTGTCGGTACAGCATGATTAAACAAGGTGAATTAAAAAAAAAAACACCAGTTACTTTGGAAGTGCGGGAACGTCTCTATTCAGGTTCAGTTTTTATTGTATTTAGCCATTTTGTTGTTGTTGTTCAGTCGCACAGTCGAGTCCGACTCTTTGCGACCCCACGGACCTGATCACCCCAGGCCTTCCGGTCTTCCGCCATCCTCTGAAGTTGGCTCAACTTCATGTTCGTTGCATCCATGACAACTGTCTAACCATCTCATCCTATGCCGTCCCCGTCTTCTTTGACCTTCAATCTTTCCCAGCATCAGGGTCTTCTTCTCCAGTGAGCGCTCCCTTCTCATTGGGTGGCCCAAGTATTTGAGCTTCAGTTTCATTATCTGGCCTTCCAGGGAATAGTCAGGGTTGATTTCTTTTAGGATTGACTGATTGGATCTTCTTGCAGTCCAAGGGACTCTCAAGAGTCTTCTCCAGCACCATAGTTCAAAAGAATCAATTCTTTGGCGCTCGGCCTTCCTTATAGTCCAACTCTCGCAGCCATACATGACTACTGGGAATACCATTGCTTTGACCATGCAGACTTTTGTTGGCAGGGTGATGTCTCTACTTTTTATCATGCTGTTTAGGTTCGCCATCGCTTTCCTTTAGCCATAGTTCATTACAATGACAAAACAAGATATAAACTACTAAAACCAGAAAAATAAAAAAACTAATTTAATACACAATAAAACATCTTAATAATTCCAACTCTTCCATCCTGGTCTCCGTTAGTAATCGAGCTATGGTGCTACTGTTAGGACTCTTGAAATTCATCACTCCTTTGCATTATTATTAGGTTTCATTCTTACTATTCCCCCCCCCCACTTCTCCCTTTATTCATCATGCCTTTAAAACAGCAGGGTCGATGCAAAGTACAAGATAAAGGGGTACGATACAGCCTACCCATTTGTCATGCGCTTTCAAATGATAGTTGTTGCTAAAGCTACCTTAGATCTTGTCTGTCTGACTACTCTGGCTGGCAGCAGCAAAGAAACACCTAGAAAGGCTGCCAGAGGCTGGTCATGGCAGGGAACTGTTCACGTACCATGCAAGCATTCTAGCGCTGAGCTATGGCACCTTAATTTCAGAATGACTTGCCTCTCCTTCCGCCAGCTGTGAAGGCTCTTGTGCCATGTTAACCTCAATAAGCCTTGCAGCAGAGGCTGTGCTGATCTAGCAGGATTACATACGAAAGCTGCCTTATCCGAAGCGGGGTGGGGGAGTAGGAGGAAGAAGAGGAGGAGGAGGAAGAAGCAGGAGGAGGAGATTGGATTTATACCCCTCCCTTCACTACCCGAAGGGGTCTCAGAGCAGCTTACAATCTTCTTTCCCATCCACCTCTCAGATGGGGCTGAGAGAGCTCTTTCAAGAACTGCTCCTGAGAGAACAGCTCTGAAAGAACTCGTAACTGACCCAAGGTCACACCAGCAGCTGCCTGTGGAGGAGTGGGGAATCAAAACCGGTTCTCCCAGATTAGAGTCCGCACTCCTAACCACTACACCAAACTGGCTCTAGATAGCTGGTCTCTGTCCCAATATTGTCTACTCTGCCTGCAAAGCTCCTTTTAATGGGAGATGCCAGGCCCTTCGATCCAGGGCCTTCTTCACGCAATGCGGATGCTCTACTCATGGTCTGTTGTTGTGTTGCTTCGTCTGCCTGCCTTCTAGCACAACATGCTGCTGGCGAAAGGAATTCAGTGGGCTACTGAATTCTGAGCTAGAGGAGCAAACGGTTGATTTTTCGTGAAATGTGTCAAACAAATCAGGGTTACCGATTTATCTGCAGCATTGGCACCGGAGGTGACCAAACGGACTGAAATCGAAGCACCCTGGCTCATGATTTGCAAAGAGGGCTCCCAATGATGAACCTGAGCATAGTTATGTGCCTCAAATAATTGGTTTTAGAATTGTCTGCATCAAAAACTTATAAGAACATATACATTATACATATACATTATACAAAGATATCCTCAAAGCATCAGGCGTTGCTGCAGGCATTCAGAAGAATGGAGCCCGGCCCCTGACCTGCAGTATAACGTGAAGGCATGCAGAAGGGGAACGGAGAAAAACACATTTAATGGAAGGACTAAAGCCACTCCACGGCTATCATTAGTTTAAAGTATTATTGATGAAGGATTATCCAAGCCGATTCTGTGCTAGGTTGCTTTGCATTATGCTACTTTCCAACTGACATGAAGAATATATTTCAGAAGGGAGAGAAAAGGGTGTCTAATCCCTTAATTCTTACCTGCCTCTAGAGTAACAGATTAACTAGTGCGTTATTCCGTCTTCAAACTAATTCAGAGCAGGGGCTGTTGCCCATCCTCCCAAAAACTACTCTTTGATCTGTAGCAAACTGGTACCTTACGTCACACTTCTGTACTTTGGGCTGAACATGGAATCATGGGATGGTAGCTTCTAAGAAATATTTATACTGAAATGACAGTGATACACCTCTAGTTTGGACCCTGGCTTTCATATCCATCACAGTCTCTCTGCAGACAGATATGGCTAACTCCAGTCAAACTGGTCAAGATTTCTGTTTGGTGTGCTGGCAGGTTGGGCAGGCCAAGAGAGCAGGGAGGCTGTCGATTTCTCAGCAAACCCATTTGGCAGATGAACTTACCTTTTTTGACACAATCGGTTTGTGAGCTGATCAGGGATATGTTCATATCGCATCGAGCAACTCAAAACATCTGCCAGCAGCTGCTTGCTGGCCAGAAGCCAACTCCCAGCTGATCAGGTGGATCAACTGGGAATCCAGTTCTTATCCACACCACCCCTCAGCAAAATAGCTACACAGCGAAATTACGCAGGGAGAAAGGTAATGTTTTCAATGCCTGCATTGCAAAAGGGAGGGGGCAAAGAGAAGAAGAAGAAGAGAAGAGATTGGATTTATACCCCGCCCTTCACTACCCAAAGGAGTCTCAGAGCGGCTTACAAACTCCTTTCCCTTCCCCTCCCCACAACAGGCACCCTGTGAGGTAGGTGGGGCTGAGAGAGCTCTTGACAGAAACTGCTCTTTTTTCAAGGACAGCTCTTGTCAGAACTATGGGTTGCCCAAGGTCATCCAGCCAGGTGCAAGCGGAGGAGTGGGGAATCAAACCCAGTTCTCCCATATTAGAGACCGCGCACTTAACCACTACGCCAAGCTGAGAGGGAGGAACAGATGCAATTATTTTAATCTCTGCATTACAAAAGGGAGTGAAGAAAGAGGTTGTATCCTTCCTTTTCTTTGAAACTCAAGATGACAGCTTGGGGTGCGGAGAACAGAAGGAAAATCAGCTGGGGTTCTGATCAACTGCAGGATGGGAGATCAGAAGAACCTGGCTTCCAGCTGATCACCGGGGAGTCTGCTCCTGACCCCACCCCCCTCAGAGCAAACTTTCCACAGCAGGCGATCAGAAGCAGACTCCCAACTGATCTCTTACCAGCCAGGAGTGGCTTCTGATGGCTGCAAGTAGCTCGTTTACTGCAAATGCACACAAACAAGTTACAAACAGCTGAACGGTACACCTGCTCAGCACTGGTGAATGGAAAGTAAGTCAAACAGGGAGGTGTTTGAGCCGGTTCTCTACAAGGAAGTCCACAAACAAGCTAAAGGGCAACAATTCTGAAGGGCACAGCAGAAGCACAGCCAAGTTCAGGCCAGCAGTCAGAAACCTGCAAACTTGCAAAGTAGCCCAGAACAGAGCCAGGAACCAGAATCAGCAGAACTAGCAGCCTTCCTAGTGAACGGAAAAGTTGCTCAGGTTGAAGGGCCCAGCCTGGAGAAAGCTGATCCCAGAAACTTACCTTGATCCTTTACAAGCAGGGTACACTTCATCTGCTGGCCACTTTGAGGAGGGTGCTGTGGCCCAGAGAAGACTGAGCCAGTACCTCTCATACAATCCAGATTAGTACACAGATTGAGGTGGCTCAGGGGCTACTGGCTCCAAGGTTCTGAGTTCCAAGGCACCATGGTGTTTTTCTAGCTTCAGAGAATTCTTCCAACGACAATGCATCTAAGAAACCCTGCAAATGGACTAAGGAACCTCTGCAAGTTGCAGAGGGGATGGGGGGGTGACATCTGGGGTGTACAGATAGCTCATTCAGAACACTGTCTAGATCTATAGGGATTTTCTCCATTGCTCTATATGACCTGAGAGTGCACTTGAGAATACATCATATGCCCATGTAGTTGTGCCATACAAGGGAAAATCAACAATGGTGGAGAAACCTGACTTGCAGTGATGCCTGAACCTTATTACTGATCTTTTCAGTATGCAGCCCATCATACACCTTTAAGGAAGCCCAGGCATCTCTGTATCGCAATCTGTAAAATGGCAGACTAAAGCTGAGGTGCTCATAAAAAGAAGCGAAGCAGCCCAATTTTTTATACTCCTTAAACTGTGGACTTAAAGGTTTCCAAAACTTTTTTTTTTGAGGGGGGGGAACTGCTCAAGAGTTGAGAGGGCAGGTATGAGAGACGCCAAAGCTTCTGCTATAAGCGGTAGCCATCCTGCCAGTCTGGTTCATTGCCTGCTGGCGCTTGAAGCACCAAGCAGGAGGAAATGAGGGCTCACGCCATAGCATTTTTCAAATCCTAGAGCTGCAGTGTCAGTCAATCTTTATTGCATTAGCAACAAAATGCCACAGCAACTAAAAGTAACATTAAAAAAACACTCAGCAAAAGACAAACCAATAAAGGTACACTGCATAACATCAATAAAACTACATATCACAATACGGTTAAAACAATAATATCAGTATTAACTTATAAAAAAGTTAAAATTATCTAATGACAATAATAAAATAACAGTAACCCAAAGAGTCAAGTTGTACAGGTTTCGCTCCTCAACCCTGTCCAGGAGTGAGAGGGAATCCTACACTTTTACAATACATCAAACAACAACCCACAGAGGTAGGCTACCCTCTCTGGATTCAGAACAATAAGCCACCAGAACCTCTTTTAACTAGAGTCCCCATCCAGCCTAAGAGCAAGGTTCAGACTCTTAGCTGGCATCTAGGTTTTACACATTAGCACCTCTATCTAGAGATGCATGCTTAATTCTTACAAAGGTAGCTCATAGGGTGAGCAGAAGGCACTGGAGTTTAGCCTTGGAACTCAGTTACACATCCGAGACCATTTAAAAAACAAGAATAAGTTTTTATTCAACACAGAGCATTGCAATTAAACCATGAAAGATTTCAAAACAAGAAAGGCTAGGGCTGTTTGCCCTAAATACACAGTACAAGATGCATATTTACCAAGTTCAGGAATCCATCAGTCCAAATAGTGTCCAAGGTAGACAGTCCAGTTAGACACCAAGGGATTTTTAAAAGTAACCCCATCTTTGCACACTATGTGCTCCATTTACCAAGCAGGTCTTTGTTCTCCCAGCGACCACATGTCCAGGTGCAATAAACCAACAAGTGGGGAGCAGAGAGCGCAAGAACAGGAACAAGAACACAAGAGTAGCAGAGAGAACCGAGAGAACAGAACTCTCTCCCATTGGGAATGACCAGTTATAGGCCCATTCCAGTCACAATCAGCTGTGGCCAGGCAGCCAACTGCGAGTGGGCAGGGTGTGTCCAATTTGTTGGTTGTCATGGGTGCAAGTGGGGATAGGCTAGACGTCTGGAGACTCCCTCTGCAGTCAGGTGACCCCAAACTCCAGTCTCCCCATCGGCTATGTGACTTTTTGCACGCTGGTCTAGCTTCCAGCATGGAAGTGTGAAGAATGTGTGGTTATATGGCAGGGTTATAAAGTTTCTCTGGCCAAATGTGAGGCCATATGGCTTCAACAGGAAACAAGGCACAGCAGGTTATCAGCAAGACATCCCAGGGGAAGGCAGGGGCTTTTAGAAATCAATATTTCTATACACAAGTAAGAGAAGACCGATATAACTCAGTGCTCATCTTTTCCTAGAGCATCCAACGATGCCACTTCTGTTTTTCACCGAAACTGACCCCAGCGTGCTGACGCGCCACTCCTTGCCCCCTTGCTGGCTGCAGCCTGGTGTTGGATCCCCAAGCATCGAGAATAAATCCACGTTTTCGAGAAAAGCAAAATTTATTTCAAAGCGTTGGAAAGACACTCAAACACGTTCTTTGTTAGAACTGACTACAAACCATAAGGGCAAGCATAATAAAGGGATTTGAAACAGATACAGAACCAATGGGTCACATTCCCGCTGGCGGGCGAGGGGAAACGGTTGCGCGCCCTTTCCCTGGGAACTCAGTTATCTCCAGACATATACAGGTGCAGTTCTCAGGCTCTAAAAGCAACAAGCCAGCAATGAAGCGAACTCCCACAAGACGACCTCCAGTTGTTTGGCTTATGCATTACAGCAGAATACAATAACAGCTCACAGGCAGGGAAGGAGGGGGATGGGGAGGAACAACTGTACCGTACCAGCAACACAGAACACCATGGCAGCTTGCTGACATACTGCCCCCTCAAAAATACACATTAACCACCGTCTCCCGGGCTGGGCGGGAGATCTCCCGGCTTGGGAGGGAGACCTCCCGGTTTGGTCGGGAACTTCCTGTGGAACTCACGAAGCATATAAGGGGCCCGAATATCCCCTTCTTCCACCCATTCGCGGTGCTGGGGTCCGAAGTCCACCCATTCAATGAGATACTAGAGCTTACCACGTTTCACCTTAGAGTCAAGGATGTCAGCAATCTCGAAATGTTCATCCCCTTCCAGAATAATAGGAGGAGGGGGGGTACCCGAAGGCCTCCAGGATGAGGAGCCAGGATCTTTTTTCAATAAGCTCATGTGAAAAACAGAGTGTAAGGCACGCAAATTCTTAGGCAATTCAACATCAACAGCAACATTGTTAAGAATTTTACGAACTTTGAAAGGTCCAATAAATTTCCAACCCAGTTTTTTACTTGGGCGAAGCATCTTTATATTTTTTGTAGACACATAAACAAGGTCCCCAGGTTTTAAATCAAATCCCACCACCCGACCCTTATCCGCCTGCGCCTTATAGGCTGCTTTAGCAGCATTCAATGTTTGACACAACAAAGGCCAGGCATTCTGCAACGATTGACACCAGGAACCTGCATCCCCCCCCTGTTGAGTTACGTGATCTCCCAGAAAGGGAAGAGGGGGGCTATCATAGCCCGATACCGCCCGGTAAGGAGACATTCCAGTAGAGCTATGCAATGTATTGTTATAACAATATTCGGCCAGAGTCAAAGGCATTCTGCAACGATTGACACCAGGAACCTGCATCCCCCCCCTGTTGAGTTACGTGATCTCCCAGAAAGGGAAGAGGGGGGCTATCATAGCCCGATACTGCCCGGTAAGGAGACATTCCAGTAGAGCTATGCAATGTATTGTTATAACAATATTCGGCCAGAGTAGCTGGCAATTGATGGATTCTGACAATGTGAGACATAAACGCTTTGGCCAGCTTCTGAGCCGTTGGCAAAGAGGGAAAAGGAATGAAATGTGCTTGTTTAGAAAACAGGTCAACCACCACCCAAATTACAGACTTCCCCTTGCTGACAGGGAGATCCGTGATAAA
>NW_015168679.1:342608-342713 GCF_001447785.1 Gekko japonicus
CCAAAACTGCCTGCGAAGCAGTTGAAGAGACTTGACAAAGTTCCAATGTCCCGCAAGCTTAGAGCCATGCGCCGATTCCATGATCTCCCTGCGGAGGGAAAAAGG
>NW_015168679.1:346154-393972 GCF_001447785.1 Gekko japonicus
GTGCGCCCGGACCTGGAGGGGCCGGCGCGGCCGGCTGTGGCGGGGCATGAGCCGCCAAGAGATTAGCCATGCGAATGTCCATCATCCCCGGTAGAGCTTCAAACACATCGTTTAAAGTCCTCATCATGTCCCGTACCGATTGTTCCAGTTCATTCAGCCGCTCACCCGTCCCCTCCTCCGAGAGGCGCTCGGCTTGCCGGTATGTCGGTGGCGGCTCATAGTCCCCCTCGCTTGGAGGGGCCGACGCTCCCTCCTGGGACCCCGCTCGGGCCCCTTCCCCAAGGGGTTCATACATCCAGTCTTCCACTTCCCGCTGACCCATCCCAGCTACCGCTGGTCTCTCTGGTTCGGGGTAAAGGCCTTTGTCAAACAAACTCTCCCGAAGTCCACTTCCTCTGCGGGAGTACACCTCTCTGGTGCCCTTGGCATTATACAAAGTCCAATCCTCCTGCGCCGGTACCGACCTCGGGCCCCATCGCGAGGGTGGCCCATCGCGAGGGTGTTGGTGGCGGCCAAGAAAGGTACGCAGGTAACCGGGGAATCGCTCCCCCCACCGCGCCGAACGTGGGTATGGTGGTCGTGGTGATCAATGCCGTGGAGGTTGTAGGGACCGATCCCGTGTCCCCCTCCGTTGTAGGTACTGTTCCCTCGGTCCCGCTCATGATCGTGTCAGATTCGGGACGATAGGAGAAAGTCAGTTCTAACAATATGTTGGATCCCCAAGCATCGAGAATAAATCCACGTTTTCGAGAAAAGCAAAATTTATTTCAAAGCGTTGGAAAGACACTCAAACACGTTCTTTGTTAGAACTGACTACAAACCATAAGGGCAAGCATAATAAAGGGATTTGAAACAGATACAGAACCAATGGGTCACATTCCCGCTGGCGGGCGAGGGGAAACGGTTGCGCGCCCTTTCCCTGGGAACTCAGTTATCTCCAGACATATACAGGTGCAGTTCTCAGGCTCTAAAAGCAACAAGCCAGCAATGAAGCGAACTCCCACAAGACGACCTCCAGTTGTTTGGCTTATGCATTACAGCAGAATACAACAACAGCTCACAGGCAGGGAAGGAGGGGGATGGGGAGGAACAACTGTACCGAAGTACCAGCAACACAGAACACCATGGCAGCTTGCTGACACCTGGAAACGCTAGCCCATTTGCTCACATTAGTCATTTTGTGACCCAGGCTCCTCCATTAAAAGACCGAGGCCTTTCTAAACTTCTCCAGGGGAAAAACGGGGGAACGTAGGGAAGCGCTGAAACGAACCTCCTCTAAAATAGATGAGAAAAACACTATCCTAGAAAGCATTTAAATCACCCCAAATGTACATCACGAAAAAGCCTGAGGGCTCTCTCAATTCTTCCAATGACAATATTGGGGAGTTTTGGGGAGCACTGAAGGAAAAAACCCACTTATACATGTGCACCCCCATTTGCAAGAATGTTTTTGTTGAAATGTAAATATTGTTGCCTACAATTAATATATTATAATATGTTTAATGGTCATACATTATTTAAAAGTTTGATGTTTTCAGTGTTCAAAGTTTAGCTTAATATCCCAACACCCTGGCAGCCCTACGTATTGTGACTGCATGAGAGTCTCTGTCCAAATAATACAGTTTTGTTCACTGCAGCATTTGTTTCCTGCCTTCAAGTTATTTTTTCTCCCCACTTCTCAAATAACAAAAATTAAAGATATCTGTATAGGTTTCACAGGGATGTAACTATTGCTTATACTTCAATACCCCCCCTTTCTATCTTTTCCTCTGGGGGGGGGGAACTCAGGAGAAAACAAACTCTTTTGTGGCTTCAAAATTTCCAGCAGCTTTACATTTCTACCTTTAGGACTCCGAACAGACAAAACACTTTGCCATCCTTATTTCATTCACCAGCCTATGTAACCTGGAGTTAAAAGATCGACATATTCATCATATAAGTCGATGGCACAGGATTTAAGTATTTCTCCCCTTGAAGTTGCACATCACAATTCAAGTGGCAGCTAAAACACTCACAGAATCATAGAATTGGAAGGGACCTCCAGGGTCATCTAGTCCAACCCCCTGTACAATGCAGGAAATTCACAAATACCTCCTCCTCCACACCCCCAGTGGCCGCTGTTCCATGCCCAGAAGATGACAAAAAACCTCCAGGATCGCTTCCTGACCCCAAAGTGGCAATCAGCATTTCCCTGGGCATGTAAAAAAGGGCCACAAGAACTAAGCACTGAGGCAACCCTTCCCGCCCTCCCTCTCATGACCTGCCTAAGTTCACAGAATCTGCATTGCTGTCAGTTGGACATCTAGCCTCTGCTTGAAAACCACCAAAGAGGGAGAGCCCACCACCTCCTGAGGAAGCCTGGTCCACTGAGGTACTGCTCTAACTGTCAGGAAGTTCTTTCTAATGTTCAGCCGAAAACTCTTCTGATTTAATTTCAACCCGTTGGTTCTGGTCCAACCTTCTGGGGCAACAGAAAACAACTCTGTTCCATCCTCTAGATGACAGCCCTTCAAGTACTTGAAGATGGTTCTCAAATCACCTCTCAGCCGTCTCCTCTCCAGGCTAAACATACCCAGCTCCTTCAACCTTTCCTCATAGGGTCTCCAGACCCCTCACCGTCTTCATTGCTCTCCTCTGGACACGTTCCAGCTTGTCTATATCCTTCTTAAACTGTGGTGCCCAAAACTGAACACAACACTCTAGGTGAGGTCTAACCAGAGCAGAGTACTCCACACCTTAATTATTTGGAGACTATATGAAAAGGAGCACATCACACACACGGGTGCTAGTAAGAAAGAGTGACTTGCCTTCTGGAATACTTGATAGTTGGACTTGGACCAAATGTCAAGCTGTGGGGAAGAAAAACAAAACCTCTTATTAAGATGCATCAATACTTGGAAGTTCGGCTTCACGTCCACTTTCGGTTTAACCAACAGTTAGCTCTAAACCATGGGTGTCAAACATGCGGCCCAGGGGCTGGATCAGGCCCCCAGACGGCTTTCATTAGACTGGCCATCTCCTGCTTCCAGTTCTGTTGCTGCATCATAGTTTGCTTCGCCAGACTCTCTTAATCACTCGGCCATTTCATGTTTTAACCTGGGTCCTAGACTCAGAACTCTGAGCATCAGAGGTCATTTCAGGGGGGAACGCGGGGAAACGCAGTTCCCCCGGGTGAGGTGCAGGGGGGCGAGGCACATGACGAAGCCCCGCCCCCTGCTTCCGGCCGCCCCGCTTCCAGCCCTCATTCAGCCAGGAGGAGGCAGGAGAAGAGGGAGGGTAAGTTGCTTCCTCCCCGCCTCTCCCCACCCCTGCCTGCCTGGGGCCAGGGAGGGCCTTCGCGGGGCTTCCTCGCACTCCCGCTGGCCTTGGAGGTCCACCGCCAGGCCCCTGATGTCAGGGGGTGTGGCATATGCTAATGAGTTATGCTAATGAGTTCCCCTAGCTCTTTTTCTACAAAATGACCCCTGCTGAGCATGAGATTTCTGTGGTGAATGTCGATAAATCAAAATTAGGCTTGCAGCTTACAGAGCTAATGTTTTAAGCGTGTTTTTATTTTAAGTAAAAAAAAAATCTTTGTGTTTGTGTCTTTTTATAAAGTTTATATCTCTCCACTACCTGGCATTACATTTTATGACACACATGGCCCGGCCCGACAAGGTCTCATTTATGTCAGACCCGGCCCTCATAACAAATGAGTTCGACATCCCTGATCTAAACTATTAACACCCATCAAAACGAACAATGCCAATTCAATTTAGTTTAGGAAATTTTTATTCTACAGAGTGGGCTGGTGGTGATGCCATAGGGTCTGTGGGCAGGTGAGCAAACTCTAGTTGGCATTAGCCACGACAGACATTGTAGCTGAAAGTTAATTGGGGGGGGGGGTGATTTGCAGTGAGGAGAGGAAACAAGCTACCATTAAGGCCTACACAAGTTCCAGTATTAAATCATGGCTAATACTAACTAGGTTTTAATCTTAACCATGATTTTTAACCAGTTGTGAACCCTCTTTAGAATTAAACACAGTTAACATCTGCATTAATATAATGTTCAGCTATAGTGAAGGTTGATGGGAATTTGTACCAAAGTAGGAGGGGGAAGCAGTGTCGAGCCCTATACTCTGTTCCCGATCTTTTAACCACCATTAAAGTGGGGAGGAGGGTGTGGCTCGGCAGCAGAGCATTTGCTTGGCACACAGAAGGTCCTGGGTTCAATCTCTGGCATCTCCAGTTAAAGAATCTGGCAGCAAGTGATGTGAAAGACCTCCACCTGAAACCCTGGAGAGCTGCTGCCAGTCTGAGTAGATGATACTGACTATGATACCACAACCAGGGGTCCTTTCCTGCGGGAGTGCACAGGAGCGGAGCTCCAGCAGTATGGAGCCAAGGGGCTGGGCACATGCAAGAAGCCCCACCCCCTGCTCCCAGCAGCCCTCAGTTGGGCCACGAGGAGCAAGAAGCAGCCAGGTAAGTTACAGAGCTCCCCCCCCAGCCCGCCTTCAGGTACAAGCTCTCCCTCCTCTGTGAGGGCAGATCTGTTCGTCCCCCCCCCACATAGCTAGCAATCCCAAACAGTCCAGTGGAGCCTGAGCGGTGGGTGTTGCCTTCTGACACACTTCTAGTGATGTCAGGGGGTGTGGCATATGCAAATAAGTCATGCTAATAAGCTCCTGCACCTCTTTTTCTACGAAATGACCCCTGACCACAACTAAAGGACTGCCCTAACTGCTTGCATTCAGTAAAGCAATTCTTGACACTTCCATCCCTCTCCACGTGCACATTAGGGGGACTGACAGCTCATAAGAAGATGGATAGCCAGGTCCTGCAAGAGGGCTAATTCTATCCTAGCGCTTGGACCGAATAAGCCAGAGACCTGGCAGACGGCTTTCCTTTCTTCTACTGCAGAAGCATTTCATTTTGCATGGATATCTTAGGATCTTGCTGGAGCAAAGTTTGTCCCACAGTTGCATTTTTCAGTACAGCCACTGTATAAAAACACGCAAACAAGCCCTCTTGGGCTACCACACCTCCTCCCAGGCAGCAAGATCGCTTCAATTCATTTGGAACAGATTGTGCTGATCCATGTGAATATTTAACAGCTTCAGAACTGTGTCTACAACAAGGGCATCTCTCCTAAAGCATTCCTTGGCGCTGTTCTTGTGTCCACAAAATAAGCAATTCAGTGACAACCGACACAGAAAAGTTTGCTGAATTAAGCCAGAAAAGCTGGCCTACGGGGAGCGGATAAAATCCTCCCTGCTTTCAATACTGCATTTAGACTCCAAAAATGGTGGTGAGGGGAGATCTTTGTTAAGCAGAAGTTAAGGTCACAGGATATTGTTATATATCTGCATTTCAGATGTCTGCTACGTTTCAGGAGCGACGTGGCTGAAAGAACAACATGATATGACACTAACAGGCCAGGAAACAAAGCTTTTGACCAGGTTTTAGAAGATGGAAGGGAGTAGATGTTTGCAAATGAACTCCTACGTAACATGTAAGGTATCATATAGACTGTTGTTCCACTACTACTAAAAGTCCCAGACTGATCAAGGACAGCTTACGAGGATCAGTCCAGCTCCACAAAATTGCAGTGATTGACAGCCTGTCCTTTTTTGGTTCCAGTATCTTGTGCATTAGCTCTGGTTTTACCTCTCTTGTCGAGATCATAAGAGAAGCCACGTTAGATCAGGCCAGTGGCCCATCCACTCCAACACTCTGTGTCACACAGTGGCCAAAACCCAGGTGGCCATCAAGAGGGGACAGAACTCCAGAAGCCCTTCCACTGTTGCCCCCCAAGCACCAAGAATACAGAGCACCACTTCCCCAGACACAGTGTTCCTTTATCAGTAAATCCATTTTAAAATGTCACTAGGTTTGAAGTTTATTTAGTTCATTTATACCTCACTCTTCTCCCCAATAGGAACTCAAAGCAGCTGTAATGTATCCACCACGACCACGTGCGCGACCGTTGGGCCATGCAGTCCAGCGTTAGTTCATAGCTTCATTCCTTCGGACAATAGCCCAAGCGGATCCTGGCCCGCACCAATCAGAGGGCCAGGTCCGCTGCCGAGAGCCTATGGGACTCTCGGCTACTGTAGCAACCTATAAGGGAATTGGGGGTGTGTTTTGTTGGTGGGTTTCTGGGGCATATATACCGGCCTGCGTGCCGGTGTACTTTGTCTTGTTCTGATCGAATAAAGTACTCTTGCTGAATCACTCCACGTTTCCGAGTACTTTTCAGCAGCTTACAGCATTCTCTCCTCCATCTTATCCTCACAACAACCCCATGAGGTAGCAGTAGAAAAGAGCAAGAGTCCAGTAGCACCTATGCAGGGCTACCCTTGAGACTGACCCGGAAATTACAACTGGTCCAGAATGCAGTGGCCCCGATCCTTACTGGAACCCCACTAACAGCACATATGCAACCGGTGCTACGGCAGCTACACTAGCTCCAGTTTGAATACCGGATCAGGTTCAAGGTTTTGGTAGAAGAAGAAGAAGAAGAGCAGGAGGAGATTAGATTTATACCCCACCCTTCACTATCCAAGGGAGTCTCAGAGCGGCTTACAAACTCCTTTCCCCTCCCCTCCCCCCAACAGTCACCCTGTGAGGTAGGTGGGGCTGAGAGAGCTCTTTCAAGAACTGTTCTGACAGAACTATGGCTTGCCCAAGGTCATCCAGCAGCTGCAAGTGGAGGAGTGGGGAATCAAACCCGGCTCTCCCAGATTAGAGTCTGCACACTTAACCACTAACCTTCAAAGCACTAAATGGTCTGGGACCAACATCCCTACGGGACTGCCTCTCCTGATACACCCCCTGAAGAGCACCATGCTCTGGAGAGAAGAACTTCCTGGTGATCCTTGGCCCAAGGGATATCTGGCTATCCTCAACCAGAGCCAGGGCCAAAAAGACCCTGGTGTCAGCCTGGTAGAACTCTATGCCTAATGATATCCGTGCCTTGTGGGACCTAACTCAGTTCCACAGGGCCTGTAAGACAGAGATTTTCCGCCAGGCCTAAGGTTGAAGACAGCGATGGTTGAACATCGAGACTGGCCTCCTTCATCTCTCCACTTTTACAAGGGGTAGGACACATATAGTTCAAACGCCATCTGAAATAACTGATTTTATTGTTTTAAATTTCTAATCTGTTTGTATAATTGTATTTATTGAAATAGGTGGCTGCGGTGGCTCGAGTGGTTAAGACGCTGAACAGCAGACCGGAAGGTCGGTAGTTCAGCAGTTCGAGACCCGGGTGCCGCATGACGGAGTGAGCTCCCGTCTCTAGTCCCAGCTCCTGCCAACCTAGCAGTTCGAAAACAAGAAATTGCAAGTAGATGAATAGGTGCCGCTGCGGTGGGAAGGTAACAGCGTTCCGTGCACCTTGGTGTCTAGTCAAGTCGGTCACATGACCACAGAAACATCTCTGGATAGCGCTGGTTCTTCGGCTTGGAAACGGAGATGAGCACCGCAACCCTAGAGTCAGACTCGACTGGCTTTCGAGCAAGGGAAACCTCTACCTTATTTATTGAAATGCTATTGAATGTTGTAAACCGCCCTGCGCCCCATCTGGGGGAAGAGTGGTCAAAAAAAGGGGGGGGAAGGAAGGGGGGGGGGACCGGAAGAAAAAAAAAAAAGAAAAGGAAAAGAAAAAAAGGAGGAAACGGAGATGAGCACCGCAACCCTAGAGTCAGACTCGACTGGCTTTCGAGCAAGGGAAACCTCTACCTTATTTATTGAAATGCTATTGAATGTTGTAAACCGCCCTGCGCCCCATCTGGGGGAAGAGTGGTCAAAAAAAGGGGGGGGAAGGAAGGGGGGGGGAACCGAAAGGAAAAAAAAAAAGAAAAGGAAAGGAAAAAAAGGAATATGGAAGACCCAGATTCCAATCCCAACTCTGCCACGGAAGCTCACTGGGTGACTTTGACCAGTTGCCGTCTCTTACCTCACCTACCTCACATGCAGTGTTCCCTCTAAGCTGAGTTAGTGTGAGCTAGCTCACAGTTTTTTAGCCTCCGGCTCACACATTTTTGTCTTAGCTCAGGAAGGGATGGCTCCAGAGCAAACTAATTCATGCAGGAGCCAAATCGCTCGCTCACAACTTTAATGCCAGCAGCTCACAGAGTAGAATTTCTGCTCACAAGACACCACAGCTTAGAGGGAACATTGCTCACATGGTAGTTTTGAGGATAAAATGGAGACAGGAATGCTGAAATCCTCTTTGGGTACGAGTATCCAAACAGGAAAAAACAAAAATGCGCTAGTCTGTGCAGCTAGCCCTGAGCCTCTGGATGCTCTCAGCTGGGGACATTGATGGGTCTGTCCATAAAAATAACCCAGACGTCTGTTGACCCAACCCCCCTTCAGCCAAACCTGTCAATTTGAGTAGCATGGCTTTACACCAGATTAAGTCTATCAGTCTTCCCTTCGTCCTTTCATTTTAAAAAAAAATCAAATAGCGCTGAAAAAGAGTAATGCTGAGATACAAACCAGCTAAATACCGAACTATAATTCTTTTGCACTGGGGGCTGAAGAGCCCCGATGTAATTAAATTCCTGCAATTTTCAATGGCCTTCGAGGTTTTGAATGCAAAGACAGGAACGATATGCAAGGAGTGCAACCCCTCCAACATGAAAACCAGACACGAGAGGCGGGTGTGCTAAACAATGCATTGTTGCAGGTCTATTATTCTTCAACTTTTCACTTTCAATCAAGACACACATTTGTAACTAAAAAGCTGCTGAAAGCACAATTTCAAGGCATCCTCTGCATGCGAATTAAATTGGGCCTCTCTCTCTCTCTTTCTCCCAGTGCCCCACGCTCCCCACCCACCCCTGGCGCAAGTAACAAGAGGCCATTTTCTGAAGGTCGTCTGAACGATTTCAAAGACGATAACAAATCAAAATGTTCCCCGCATCTAATATCAAACAGGGCTGGTGCCAACACTTATTAGAGAAATCGGATTCAACCCCCCTCCCCTTTACCCAAACACACACACACCCTGCTTTGAAGTGGAAAGAATGCAGGGATCAGAAATTACTCCAGAGACGGTTCTGGCTGTCTTTGAAGCTTTCCTTTGATACCACTATTTCTTCTCCTCACTTAGGCTGGGAGGCAAAAAACTGCCTTCTCTTACTGATATGGGGTAATTAATGAAGCAGTGGCATTAACATAACCCAGGTTGCGTAATGTGCCAATTCGACCGAGACCCTGGGTCCACCTGGTGCGTACCTGAGCTGTTCGCTCTGCCAGTACTTCAGGATGCCCATTCCCACGTCTCTGCCATGACCCTGCCTCACTTACAGCACTCACACAAGGCAAGCCAGGACTGGCAGAGAAATTCCAATGCAGTCGTGATTTTTATTAGCAAAACTGGGCAGGCAACTAATGGTTCGGCTTGAAGTCTGCCCCAAAGGGTGAGCTGCGGAGGTTTGTTTATTTGGGAACCTGAATATCACCAGCGGCAATTGCCTGCTATATTCAGACTGTGCCGCAGAAAGAATATGCCTGAAATTATGGGTGGCACGATGCCACCAGTACCAACTGCTACATGGCTAATTAAAATGCATCAGTCCTGTGGTAGGGCCAGAGGAGACTGCAGAAGAATCCAAGCTGGAACTGGCTGAAAATGGAAAGCAGGTATCTCTGGGTTTTGCAAAAACCGCAACTGCTCCCCCCCACCCCCGCCCAAGGAAGAGAGAGAAGCATTATGCCACAAGCAAACTAGCACAGACCATAAGCCTTTCCAATGACTACCATACAATACAAATATCACCAGATGTCACTCGGCGTTGCCTATCTTTAGCTTGGCAAGAATAATAAATTCTTACTCTACCCTGCTTCCCACTTGCACCTGGAACTCTCCCCTAGGATAGCTACATGGCACACCTCTCCCCAAAACCCTCCTCAACTTAACTTTTCTTTGAATATTTGACAGGTAGAATTCACGCTTAGACAAGGGTTTTTATTTGGACAAGCTGTTCCTTTTCTGCCCATTTCCCTCTGTTTCATCCATTTACACTGGGAGCTGACAAACTGAAATAACCTTGTCCAACTTAAATGCTTCCTTCATGGTGTCCGTTTAGAAGGGCCAGGTCCTTTTCAGTGGCGGCTCCTATCTGGTGGAACGAGCTCCCGGAAGAGATCAGGGCCCTGCGGGACATTTTGCAGTTCCGCAGGGCCTGTAAGATGGAGCTCTTCCGCCAGGCGAATGAGTAGGAGCCGCCACTGCTACTGGGATTACCATCCCCGTTCTCCAGAGAGTACTACCACCGGAAGACCGTGTGACATCTAAACGGGGCCCAAGCCTTCCCTGCTATGCAGAACGTGGAGTGTGTTTTTCCTCTCTCTCTTGCATCCGGAATGGAAGTGAATTCTTAAATTGCTTTTATGTATTTTTATACTGTAATTTATATGCACTTTGTGCTCGTGTAAGCCGCCCTGAGCCCGCTTGTGGGAAGGGCGGGGTATAAATGTAATGAAAATTAAAAAGAAAGAAAGAAAGGAAGGAAGGAAGGAAGGAAGGAAGGAAGGAAGGAAGGAAGGAAGGAAGGAAACCAGCAAGGACAGAAGTTACTTTAACTGCATCGTCCCAGAAGATGCCATAAAGAAGGCAAGTTCAACTCAACCTCTCATCTCCGTTTGCAACTGCGGTTGATGTGTGGAACGTGGGTCTTCAGTCACAATCAGTCACTGCTCAGATTAATAACCCCCCCCCCAGGCACTAAAAGAAGCTACGTAAATGGGGATTTGTCCATGCCTATTAGTCTGTGGCCTTGGCCAGTTGGACTGACCCGGTGGACATCAGTCGAGGACGTCTTATTTACTTTTTTGCTTGTTTTGGTTTTTGGTTGTTTTGTATACTGTGTTTGTAAATCTGTTCAAGCTATTTTCCCCTGTAGCTGCTTTGGGTTCCCATTGGGGAGCAAAACGGGATAGAAATACTAAATAAATGGGTTTCCAGTTCAGTGTTCCAGTCTGGTCTAAGACACAGCAAGGAACAGCTAGGGAGACGGTATGTGTGCAGAGAGGCGGAGCAGGCGCAAGCTCAAGACTCGCTCCTGTATGGCTGGTGGCAGAACTGAGATGATGGCTCCAGCTCTGCTTCAGTAGCCAGACTGACGTTTGTGTGTAAAAATGGGGCTTTGGATAGAACGCTGTTAGAGCTCCATCCCCTCAACAGCCTCTTGTCTGCTTTACCTTGGCTGCAAAAATGCAAAGAACTTCCTTAAGATAGGTGTGAGAGAGCCTCATTCCAGCAGTCCACAGAGCCAGCGTTCTGCATCCATCTATCTGTGGTATGCACACGGCTCCCCACTGGGCAAGGTTCCCAGGAGAAACCCACAATCCTTTTTGGCCTTGCGCTGTCAATCAATGTCAGGGCGAGGGCGGCACATTTCCTGCCTCTTGGATCTTTGAGAAATTCTGAACCATGTCGCGATCACAGCCTGGGTGTTACTAGGCAATCTGGTTTAAAGACAGGGCGATCTTGGACATCTGCTGAGATCTCTCCCTTAGCAGGAGATTCTTTTTACCTGGAAAACGGAACTACGTGCTCTTTCTGGCAGAGCAGCGGATCTTTATTTTTTGACAGATAGGAGCTGGGGGGGTGTCAGTACATAACACAATGTTGTGTGTTATAAAGAAACTCTCTTTTTTAAAAAAAAAATTATTCTCTCCTCATTATAACATGGCCTATGGGTGCCAAGTACTTGCCTGGTTGAAATGAACTTTGTATTTTAATGGGATTCATAATAAGGAAAGAGATATTGAGAGCAAGGGGAAGACTGGGAGAGACAGAAGCGCTTAGTTCTTGTTCCTGGGAAAAGGTGAGCTCTGGGCGGGTGCCTCGGTAAGAGCCCATTCTACTCGGAAGAGAGAAACAAACCGAGCTGAAGGCTGTCAGGTCCCATTAGCATCCTCTAACGCTCCACAGAAAGCCATATGGAGTGCGTGCAGCCAAGAGAAATTAGGGGTTCAAGCAGGGTGAGTGTTTCATAAAGCAAATCGCTCACGGAAACAGGTTACACATTACTTTAATAGCTGCAATCCAAAATACAGTACCCCCGTCAGACACAACCAGCTTAGGACTGGACCATAATTTCTCACCATGGAGTTTATCTAGCTGACCGTACAACTGGTACAACATAACCCAGTGGTTGGGTGGGGGGGAGAAAGGGCGGAATACAGAATCCTGGCTTACTGATGCTCTCAAGCACTCTGAAAACACATTCCCACCGGTAGATGCTAATAATGAGGCAAACAGGGGTCTAAGGTGAGGAATTAGAAATTCAAGCAAGGGCAGGAGGGCTTGGAGAGCTGGCAGATGCACGGGTGTAGAAATAAAACAGGAGAGAAATTATTTAAATTGAAAGTTAAATGCTTTGCATAGTATCAGCGTCGCTTCTTGGGCAAGCTGCATGTTGGTTCCGGAGACCTGATTTTCTGCTCTTGCCCGCTTATGTCCCCACACACGCACACACTCTCTCTCTCTTTCTACAATGAAGGGAGGGGAGAAAGCAACACCCACCTTGCCATCTTCTGTGTAGACGTTTTCGTGATACCCCTTTACGATTGTTCGGTCGATGAAGAGGCTCCGCATCACCACGATGACTTTTAACACTTTCCCTAAGGTGACCTGTCAAGGGAAAAGATATCGGAGCTGAGAAAATGATATATGTTGTCCTCCCTTACCCCCATCATTGTTAGTCCCGTGTCAACACATGAATAACTGTAAATCGCTCAGAGCCGGCAGCTCTGCAAGGATTGAGCGATCAATAAATTGAAAGATTATTATTATTATTATAGAAAACGTAAATGCAAAACTAACAACAACAACAACTACAAGAGCAGAAAAAAGTTAACACGGAGATTACATTCTTTCAAAAATACTTTACAGGAAAGAAACTCACTTTCAAATAGGGCTGCCAAGTCCCCCCGGGGGGGCGGGGAAACCCCCGCCCCAGAGGCCCGTTCCCCGTCGCATCGGGCCCCGGGGGGGAACCCCACCCCAGCGTGCGCGTCACCAGGAAGTGACGCTATGACGCCGGGCATGCTGGGGGCGGGGCCACAACCATCCGAGGGGGAAACTCTGTTTCCCCCTTGGATGGTCGTGGCCCAGCCCCCAGCGTGCCCGCGTCACTTCCGGGCGATGTGGATGTGGTACGCACGCTCACGCCGCCCGCTGGGAGCCCCCGCTGCACACACATATTGTGCGGCTCCCGGCAGGGCGGCTGGGGGAGCGAAGGAGAGGCATGCCTCCACAATGGGTCTTCCATTCCCCAGCCAGTGTTCCCCTCCCTGGGTAGGGTTGAGGTGGGGGGAAGCAGAGAAAGAAAGCAACTAACTTTAAATGAGTTCTCAAAGCCCCCCTCCACCTACAAATATCACTGGATAAATAAATATCATTATCAATATCTGTTTTTAACCCCATTTGTTTTTATTTCTGGCAGTCTCACTTAATGTTAATAACAAGCAAATCTGAATATTTTCCAATAAAAACGTGTGATGCTTGTTTATGTCTTGCGGCTCTCAAACATCTGACGTTTATTTTATGTGGCTCTTATATTAAGCAAGTTTGGCCACCCCAAGTCTACAGATATGCAGAAATGGCTGTATTCAGGCAATTCATTCTTTTTCTAGCAAACAGTAAGAGAGAACTGTTGTTTTTAAAATGGTTTAATTTCAAGGTTCAGAACGTTTCAGAGGGTGGCCGTGTTGGTCTGCGGTAGAAGAGCCGGATTCGAGTCCAGCACCGCCTGGGAGACCAACAAGAATGGGGGACAGGGAAGAGCCTTCCAGACGCAAAACTCCCTTTGTCAGATAGGTTTAACAAACCCGCCAGGTTCAAAAAACTGATTTACTATTCAGAAATAAAACTAAACAAAGCAATTGTAGAAACTGAATAGACATGGCATTTAAAAACCAATTAAAAAACACTGCATGCGCAACCTGTGTGGGAGACACTGCTGGAAACTACTGAGACAGGAAGCTGCTGAGCTGCAACAGAGGAAATCCTTGTTGCTGTTTTTGATGACAAGCACCTTGTCTGCGGTCTTCCCATCACCAAGGTCCTCTTGTCCTTCTTTTCAGTGTGTGTGAGACACAAAGCCGGAGAGAGGGCAAGAGGAGAGTCCTGGCGGGTGTTGGGAGAGCGGTGCCCAGCTGCAGCATGACTCGGTATCGTAAGCCGTGCTGCCGATGTGAGGTGTGGTGGGAGGCAGGTGGGCCCAACAGGAGTGCTGAAACTCACACCAGCACATTCATGGCACAGTGGCATCCAGGCATTGGGGGCATTTGCTGCCAGTGCAGAGAGCTTTCCACTGATGCATGAGGCTCTTGCATCAGAGGAAGAAGGCCCCTTGTGCCGCAGGATCTATGGGATCCAACTCCTTACATACCATATTTTGTTGAATCTATCCATCCACCCACCCAGTTTGGTGTAGTGGTTAGGAGCATGGACTCTAAACTGGGAGAACATCCATCCATCCATCCATCCATCACATTTATTGGCTACCTTTGTACCTTACAAGAACTCAAGGTAGCTTACAATGTAAATAATAATAAAAATACAATAGAATACATAAAAACCACTAGTTAGAATCAATAATTTAAAACTGCCAGTAGGCAGAAGAACTAATCAAATGTCGTCATGAATAATACTGAATGCCAGTTCTTTAGATGAAGATCACTGCTCCCAGCTGGGAGAGAATCACTGCAACAATATTGTCTCTCTCTTTTTTTAAAAAATCTGCTTTTAAATTCAGTGTGTGTGTGTGTGTGTGCGTGTGCGCGCGCACGCACGCACAGCAATCGTCCAAGTCTATACAGCGTCTTAATCAGCTCCAAGGAACATTTCTCCCCAGCTAACTTCACCAAATTGTTAAGGTACACATGGATGCCCTCAAACGAAACACAAACTGAAGGGAACATCTGCTTTAAAAGCAACTCTTAAACCTCGTCTGTCTCTCCCAGGTTCTGGATACCCCCTTGTCAGGGGTCATTTTGTAGAAAAAGAGGTGCAGGAGCTCATGAGCACAACTCATTAGCATAACTTATTTGCATATGCCACACACCCTGACATCACCGGAAGTGTGTCAGAAGGCAACACCCACCGCTCAGGCTCCACTGGACTGTTTTGAATTGCTAGCTATTGGGGGGGGGGGGGGGCGGACACGACGTGTAGATCTGCCCTCGCAGAGGAGGGAGAGCTTGTACCTGAATAAAACTTGGTCTTAAAGGTGCCACTGGACTGTTTTGGACCGGGGGGCCAGGGGGGGCTCTGCAACTTACCTGGCTGCTTCTTGCTCTGACTGAGGGCTGCTGGGAGCAGGGGGTGGGGCTTGTTGCATGTGCCCGCCCACTGGGCTCTTTACTGCCGGAGCTCTGCTCCTGTGCGCTCCTGCAGGAAAGGACCCCTGCCCTTGATATTCTGGACACAAAACTCTTTTCCAGAAAGCATGGAAAACAGGGAGCCCCTTGTGTGAAACGAAGGGTGCAAAACTGAGAGCCTTTTGACAAAACTCATATTAAACCAACTATTTTCCTAGCCGAAACCAGCGGAGAGGCACAGTACTGAACACAATAAAACAAAGGATGACTTAACCAGAAGCCTTTCCCCCCACTCTTGCCTTGGATGGAAGTGGCAAGTTAGGCTCAAAACCTGCATAAGCCTTTATTGATTAGGCCACCTTCAAAAGGTCCAGGAAGGGGACCCTGAGGACTCCCAACCATCTCCTGTGCGGTAGAATCCGGCATAAAGAGGGTGCTCCTAAGTCGGAGCTCACTCTTTTGAATCCTTGAATATACCAGGTGGTAACATCAACAAGGCTCTCTGCTACTCGGGAGACTCCCCTCCAGTGAGTAACCAAAAACTTATTACCATTTAAATTAGGAGCCTGAGGAAGGTCTGTCAGACTAGACAGAATATGCAAACTTGCTTCTTGGGTGCAAGGCAAGATTCAGAAACCAGCATACACCCCAGACAGAACCAACGGCTGTGCAAAACAGACTTCGGACATCTAAAATGGCAGCAAACCTTTGAAGGGAATTCAGGATCCTCACACTCTTATGCACACAACTCACAGACTGAGATTATACAGTGCTGGATGCCAATCATTTCACAATAGCATTGGTAATGCTTTCCAAGAACACTGTAAGGGAATGTCACCCAATACTACAGAAAAGGGGCAAGGATTTAGCAGCTTGCTTCAGCACACCCCAAGAATTCAGAGCTGAGCCAGACGAGTCCATAAATCATTGTTTCCTTCTCAGTGTTCAGGTAGTTCTGATGTAGAACCACCAAGGTAAAAGGTAAAGGTTCCCTTGCTCAAAAGCCAGTCGAATCCGACTCCAGGGTTGCGGTGCTCATCTCCGTTTGAAAGCCGAAGAGCTTTTCCAACCGGTCTCCAGTCAACAGAGATCAGCTCCCCTGGATAAAATGTCTGCTTTGAAGGGTGAACTCTATGGCATTGCACCATGCTGAGGCCCCTCCCCTCCCCAAACCCCACCCACTCCTGGATCCACCCCCAAAGTCTCCAGGTATTTTTCAATCCAGACCTGGCAACCCTATCTCTTGGAACATTTGAAAGTACGCTGTACTTTCCTTTATAGCCTAAGAGCCATTGGTGTAGAAGTCCACTGCTGAATGTCTGCCTTTCCCTGCATACCTTAATGTTTTGCAGAAAGGATCCATTCAAAGTCTGCTTCCATTCTGACAGAAATATGCCATTGGTATTGGTAAACACTCTCCTGGGCCCCAAAGTGAAAACTGAACACTACGGCAACTAGACTCTGAGGAAACACTGACTGATTCAAGTAATTTATGTCCAAACTTTTGCAGCAGGAAGCTCACAGAAACAGCTTCTGCGTTTCACGACATGACTTACTAAAGACGGAAGAAAGCTAAAAGGAAACAGCAGGACGACCAGAGGGCTCAAGGGCCACACATTGGAGAAGGAAAGAGAGAAGTAAGAAATAGGAAAAGACAAGCCCAATGAAGGGTTTCAAGAAGGGTTACGCATAGCTCTCCTTTTTGCTTCTGCCTGGGGATCTTACACATCTCTTCTCCCAAGGAGAAGGAGAAGGAGAAGAAGAAGAGGAGGAGGAGATTGGATTTATACCCCGCCCTTCACTACCTGAAGGAGTCTTAAGAGTGGCTTACAATCCCTTTTTCCCTTCCCCTCCCCATGACAGACACCCTGTGAGCAGTGTTCCCTCTAAGCTGAGTTAGTGTGAGCTAGCTCAGTTTTTTAGCCTCCGGCTCACACATTTTTGTCTTCGCTCAGGAAGGGCGGCTCCAGAGCAGACTAATTGATGAAGTAGTCAAGTTGCTTGCTCACGACTTTAATGCCAGTAGCTCACAGAGTAGAATTTTTGCTCACAGGACTCCACAGCTTAGAGGGAGCACTGCCTGTGAGGTAGGTGGGGCTGAGAGAGCTCTCTCAAGAACTGCCCTTGAGAGAACAGCTCTGAAAGGACTTATGACTGACCCAACGTCATACCAGCAGCTGCATGTGAAGGAGTAGGGAATCAAACCTGGTTCTCCCAGGTAAGAGTCCATGTTCCTAACCATCACACCAAACTCGCTCTCGAGTGAGCACAAGTGGATGCTGGAAGAGGGTGATGGGATTACTATTGTGGGGAGGGGGTGGGCAAAAGCCTAACAGTGGCCCTGGTCACACGGCAAAGTTGCCACGGGAGGGGCACGGGAGTCCCGTGGATTTTCCGGGCGCGATCACACCCCAACATCTGGGAAGTGTAGTGCTCCCATGGCGAACCCGTGGCTGCCCGCCGAAGGTGCGGACTAAAAAACTAGTACTTAAACCGCGGGCCAAGGGTGGGCGTCTGATCGCGTTTCCGGTGGACTTACATGGCATCTGGCGCCTGCCGCTGTTCGTCGCACACAAGGGGTTTTTTTTGTCTCCCAAGTCTCCGCAGGTTGCGCAACAGCACCCAACAGCGCATGCGCACAAAGAGTGATTGCTAGTGTGATCGCGCGGCGCGGCTTCTGTGCCGTGCTGCAGGATACCTATCTGGTTGGCGTCTCCCCCCTAACCATGGGACCTCGACCGGGATGTGTGCTCGGGCGGCCACGCGTTCGTTTCCTCCAGGACAATTAGCCACGCCTCCCCCCGCGATATCCGGCCCATGTGACCGGGGCCAGTGGCTTGGAAGGAAGGCACAGTGGTAAAGGTGGGGCTTTACCCACATGCACCTGCTGGGTGACCTTGGGTCAGCTACAGTTCTCTCAAGAGTAGTTCTCCGAGACATTTTGGCAACAGCCTTAGCACCACTGACCGGCAATCAAGCGGAAAAAATAAAAGAGGAGATGGATTTGGCTTATAGAGCCTATTCCAATTTCACAAAGAAAAATAAATTGCCTGCAGAAGTGGTAGTGAAATTTACAAAGCAACGTCTCAGAGATCAGATTTTAAAAGCAGCTTCGGCAACACCCTTGAAAATTGGAGATCAACCAATAAGAATTTTGAAAGATGTTCCATTTGAAATCAGAATGAAGAGAAAGGAATATAAAGGGTTGACCATGTTCTTACAAAATCACCAAGTGAGTTACAGATGGTTGGTGCCAGAAGGACTGGTCTTTAAATTTAAAGTTTTTTAAAAAAAACTAAAGAAGAAAAAGAAGAAAAAAACTTTGACTTTAACTTTAAATTTGAAAAGTTTAATTTACTAATACTTAACATCACTCAACTCTTTTCTCTATCCCTCTATATTCCCTCCCTATTTTTCTAAGTAAACTGAAATTCTCTCCTTTTTAGGAGAGGGAAATAAAACTTAAAAAAAAAAAAGAGTAGTTCTCTGAGAGCTCTCTCAGCCCCACCTACCTCACAGGGTGTCTGTTGTGGGGAGAGGAAGGGGAAGGAGACTGTAAATTGCTCTGAGACTCCGAGTGAAGGGCGGGGTATAAATCCAATCTCCTCTTCAAACTCTTTGGGGCCGGAAGTCTATCTTCCGTTTTAACTCTCCAATACTTCCAAAAAGCCCTTTACTAATCAGCTACTGCAGTCAAATCAAACCCGATCGAGCAAAGGTTTACAGAAATGTCACGCAGTGACCAGCCATTCAACACAAAAGATATAAAACAGGGTGAATTGCATCTTAGGGCACTAAAGGAACTTGCAAGCGTACTCTCAACCTAGGGTTGCCAGCCTCCAGGTGGGGCCTGGGGATCTCCCGCTTTTGCAACTGGTCTCCAGCTGACAGAGATCAGCTTCCCTGGAGAAAATGGCTGCTTTGAAGGGTGGACTCTGGCACTGTACCATGCGGAGGCCCCTCCCCTCCCCAAACCCCGCCCTTTCCTGGCTCCACCCCCAAAGTCTCCAGGTATTTCCAAACCAGACCTGGCAACCCTATCTCAACCTCTGTCTACCATCTTTGAGAAATCCTGGAGAACATGAAGTGGCCCAAGACTAGAGAGAAAACATATCAAGCAAATGTTGAAGCCATGGAAAAAACAGGCTCTCTCTCCAGATTTTTTCCGTCTGGGATAAAAGAAGATTGGTGGGGGGAGATTGTAATTTATGTAATACTTAGTTCACTGTTATAATATAAAAATGCATAATTCCTAACTTAGCAGACTGGATGGGGTCATATTGGATGTTACATCGTGTTGATTGTATTGATTTACATTGTGTACTCCACCAAGAGCCCAGTAAGGAAGGTAAACAATAAATAAGGTAAATACACTATAAAAATGTATTAGTTGTCTCATTTATGGAATTCAGAAGTGTAATTATTTTAGTTTTCTACAAACAAAATATTAACATTTTTCCTCAAGATGACTTGCACATTCAAATTAAAACCACACATAGGTAATACAGTAAAAAAAACCTTCATTAATCTTCCCCTCCTAAATACCTGTAGCTCGATCTCCATTAAAAGCCTCAATAAACAAAAAAGCCTTGCAGGCGCACCTTAGAACTTCTGAGCCCCCCAAGCCTGTTGTACAAGAATGAATTTATTGTAACAGCGATTAGCCAGCAATATAAAACCAGAATCCTGTTGTACAAGGAGGAAACTTCTGTTAAAAGGGAGCAGATTCTAGTAGATGCTAAGCAGGCAAATTTAAGCAGGGACTCACTAGCAGGTGGCAATTAAGGGCTCGTAACTGGCACTTGGGGGCATACATGGGGAGAAACAGTCCTTCAGATGTGTGGCTCTTGGGCCACAAAGGACTTGCATTGAACTTGGAAATGAACCGGCAGCCACATTTCACCGTAAGGAAAGGAAATGAGTTATTTGCACAGGGAAAAAAAATCATGACAGTCATAATAGGTGTGTGTGCGTGTGTGTGAAGTGGCATCAAGTTGCTTCCAAAATTTAGAAGGGGCCGTAAAGGCCATCCAGTCCAACCCCCTGCTCAATGGGGATCAGCTTACAGTATCTATGACAAGTGTTTGTCCAGATGCTACTTAAACACTTATGGCTACCTTATGAATTAACAACCTCCTGTCCGATCCTCCAGGCATTCAAATAAATCCACGTTTGTAGCAAAGTAGCATTTATTACAGCAAAGGTGAAACAGGAACACAAGGATTGTTAAGAATGGAGACTAACCCCGGGGTGCAAGATAATATACAAATTCATACCAAACCGTGGCCAATGGGTCCAATTCCCGCGTGCGGGAAAACAGGTAAAATAGGCGCCCAAAACCCGAGAACAAACGGTTCTAACCATAAACATTATTTCGCTTCTCAAGCCCTAGCTCATTATAATCAAAGCAAACCCAAAACGCCTCCCATCTTCCACCAGTCAACCTTGAGCGTTATCTAAGTTCCAAAGCAGCCCTAGCAGAGAGGGAAAGGAATGTACCTAATGAGCACAGCAAAAGCCAAAGGAACTACAAGCCGGTGCTCGGCTGGGGGGGGGGAATGAGCATAAGCTGGGAGCATACAATGTCACACAGAACTCCATGGCAGCTAGCTGACACCTCCAAAATATCCTGTCCCTTTGACTTAACAGGCTTGCTCAGCTCTTGCAAACTGAAGGCTGTGGCTTCCTTGATCGAGTCAACCCATCTCACGTGGGGTCTTCCTCTTTTCCTGCTGCCTTCAGCTTTTCCCAGCATTATTGACTTTTCCAGTGAGTCTGATCTTTTCATAATGCGACCATAGTACAATAGCCTCAGTTAAGTTATTTTAGCTTGCAGGTAGAGTTCAGGCTTGATTTCATCTAGAATCCACTTACTTGTCTTTCTGGCGGTCCACAGTACCCGTAAGACATAATAGGGTTAAAAGGTAAAGGTAAAGGTTCCCTTGCTCGAAAGCCAGTCGAGTCCGACTCTAGGGTTGCGGTGCTCATCTCCGTTTCAAAGCCGAAGAGCCAGCGCTGTCCGAAGACGTTTCCGCGGTCATGTGGCCAGCATGACTAAACCTATATATCTACTTGCAATTTCTTGCTTTCGAACTGCTAGGTTGGCAGGAGCTGGAACTAGAGACGGGAGCTCACTCCGTCATGCGGCACCTGAGTCTCGAACTGCTGAACTACTGACCTTCCACAGCCTGCAGTTCGGCGTCTTAGCACATTTATAGTTCATGATTTGTTTCATTTTTCGTGTTGGAAGCCATTTGAAGAGCAGCACACTAAGAATTTGTGGGGAGGCTAAACGTCTGAAATAAACAAAGTTGCAAAACACCGTTTTTACCAAGAAAACTTGTTTAGAACTTCCAGCACTTTTGATATGCAGCATTTCATTCCCGACCTCTACGCTCATGGGTCAATGAAGGAAAAGAATCCAACCTGCACTAAAAGTTCACCTTAATGCTTGAGCAACATCGTTACTCCGGCTTGTTGTTTACACTCTTCACAACCAGCAGGTGCGGCAATATTAACAGCTTCTTACTTGATGCCAGCGGTTTATTGACACTGGAATTCCAGCAGCTGTTAGGTTGACTAGAAGAGCAAAAACAGGGTGTTTCAGCAAATGAGCACAGTTTTGGAAATATAAGCGGCAATCCTGAGGGACTAGAGGTGCCCCCTTCCAGAAGGCAGGTGACAGCAGGGAGTGAAATCTGGAAAAGGTTAGAAATGCTGAACCGCTGCAATTAACCTCATCAAGTTAGTCAGACCAGTCCTACGGACACGGCTTCAGCAAACTAAGCTTGAAGTCAGGAATCCTCTGGGGCTTTGGAAATGTCTCACTGATATTGTTCCCAGAGTGACAGATGGTGTTATAAGCCAAAAGAGCTTTGACCGTTTGGCTTTACCCTTAACTTCCCAAACAATTAAGCCTCTTTGGAGACAGTGTTCTAACCAAGTGGCGCCATTACGGAACAGGAGTCACCACTGGGGAAAAAGCTGAAAAGAGGCCTGAGAAGGTTAACAGTGAAGCAAGACAAACTGACCGTCAAAAAAGGAAAAGAGAAGAAAAACCTTCTGACACGACGAGGGCTCAAAATGATAGGAACCCGTAGCCCAATGTCATGAGCGTCGAGTGCTATAAAGCTCAGTCAGGATTGATGGAAAAGGCATCAAAGCTATTTAGCTGAGCTTCAAAGGTTTGGGGAAATGAATAAAACAACTTGATAAATCTTAATATTTGACGTCAATCTAAAAATCTCCTATACTCTACAATGCTTAACATGTGAAGGATATTTTGATCTCAGTTCCACCGTGAACTTGTCATGACACTTGCGCATTACGGAAGATCCAAGGCAGCCTGAACAGATTTGGTCAACTGTTAGATGATGGTAACCACTGCTGGATTTTCCACAGATATATTTGAGTGCAAATGTTTACATATGCTACCCATACGAACAGTCTGCCAGGCTGCTACCACCCATCATGCGTGGGTACATCAGTTTGGTCCATGAAGATCAAATAGGGACTAACGGCAGATCAGGTAGATATAGAGGCATTCTGAAATGCGACAGAATCCGCAAATGCTCACTTAGAGAATCCGATACCTTAGATCATATTCTGCTACGCTGCCCCTTCCATTCACATCTCAGACTATTTTTGATTAAGCCCTTACTGAGTAGGATCAATTCTGATAATGCAATCAGGTTTCTCCTCGCTGATAAGACACCAGAAGTGACTGTACAGATTCCTGAACTTTTGTCTAAAATTTTGGTAGCAAGAAGCTATTCTTAATATTGGTGTGTTCTAAGATTTATAGATGTAATTTTAGCTTGAAAAAGTTCTTATCTTACTGATCTTATATGCCAATAAAGGTTTTTGTATTGTACTGACTCACAGCAGACACCTTGTGAAGTACCTCCGGCCATGAGCTGAGGAGAGTCTCTTTGTCCCTTGTTGGCAAGCTCTGAGAGAGTTTCACGGGGCTTCTATCCAGACACCAGCCAAGCTGAGACTTGCTTATATATTTAGCTATGATCGGCATTTTGTGCTCTCAGATGTAAATGCGGAAGGAAATCGTCTCAGGCGCTTTATCAACAGAAGCACCTCCGAAGCAGTTTCTGCCTACAGCCACTGCAGGCAAAACAGCGCCTCCTTTCTGTGAACTTCATCATAAACAACACCCTGCAGTCTCAAATACCACTTACAGCCATCCTCCCACTTTTAACAAATTGAGGAACGGAGAGGAAGGAGGGGAGGTTAGAAGAGGTGGGGGCTAGCCCGGAGCTACAGTGGGGCTGTGGGTGGCCCCGCTCCTTCCGTAAAGGGCCAGCCCCACACAACTTCCTTCTGAAAACTTTAAAAAAAAAAACATCTCCAGTAATTAAGACCATTTTTTGTTAATGGTCTTTTTTTCCTATATGGTTTGGAATGGTTCGGGGCACAGTATCCTATAGTACTGCTATAGAACAGAAGATATACACAGTGCATCTGTAAAATATATGAGAGCAACAAACTATAGAGAAAATGTGTTTAAGATGTACCACAGATGGTATTGGTCACCAGAAAGGCTAGCCAAATGTTATCCAAATGGCTCAAATGTTTGTTGGAAATGTAAATAAAATGTAGGAACGTTTTACCACATGTGGTGGCGCTGTACAAAAATTCAGATGTATTGGAAAACCATACAAAAATTTATAGAGGAAATTTGGAAAGTAAAATTGGATATGATACCTGATATATTTCTACTCAATGTTATGCCAGATAAGTTAACTTTTAATGAAAAATATGTAATTGTGTATATAATAACAGCAGCAAGAATACTTTGGGCCAAACACTGGAAGCTAGATTGTGTACCCAGATCTGACGAAGTAATAAGTAAATTGATGGAAGTAGCGGAAATAGATAAACTGAATATGTATTTACAAGGGAAAAACTATGAAGACTTTCTAGACAGATGGGTTGGATTGTATAAATGGTTGGAAAAAAAGAGTGGACTCTGAATATATATGTAATATTCTATAAGGATTAAATGTATGTAAAACCATAAAATAAAAATTAAAAAAAAAAGAAGATATACACAGTGCATCTGAAGTAACACTAAGTTGCTTCTGGTTCCCAGTCTTTAGCCCCACCAGAAAAATGTTTGCCCCAGAAGCCACAAAATCCTGGCTACGGGGCTGGGTGGGGTGGGCATGGAGCAAACATCGACTGAACCAATGCTTGCCCTGCAGACCATCCAAAAAGAGACAAGGCATTGCCACACAATCAGTTACACACGGAGGTAGTACTGCAAAACATCCCGCAAGGCAAAAACGCAAGCTTACTTCCGAGGGTTGCTGCCTACCAATTTCTAAAACGGATAGCAGAGTTTAGACACTCATCAATAGCTCCCCACTTTATGAAAGAGAGGTACTGAACACAGACCGGCTTCTTCCTAAATTGTATTACAAAGACAACATTATTTTTTACCTTCTGAAGCAAGCGTCCCCTATTAAATTCCAACTTCTCCTGTCGATACCCTGATAGACACAGTACTCGGCTTTTTAATATTTTGCCTGTAGGATATGTGCCAAGTCGACCTTGATGTAGAAAATTTTAATTCAAATCAATATGTGTACAAGGTCACTCTAAAATTCAATTAATATGAATGGAAAAAATATGCCCTACAGTTGGGAGCCGAAAATGGAACAGCTGCAGGTTAAACATGCACACAATCCTGTTTGGAGCCCGCCTTTAATACTACGACATCCCAAGCTTGTTTTTAAATACTAAAGCCTGGCTTCTTCTGACTGTCGGTATGCAAAGCCTCTGGCTGTTGTAAAGGACAGAATATGATAAAATTTGCATTATCCTTCAATCTTTGGGCACAGCGAAAATCCCTCAAGAAATCCTGGATTAAAAAAAAAATACCTTACCTCCAATAATTAGCAATTTTATTTGAGATAATGAGATATGAATTGTAAAACACTTGGTATGTGGAAGAATAGTACCGAAATAAGAACACAGACAGGTCTGGAAATATAATTTAAACTCCTAGACACCAGCATCAAAATTTTAAGAGCCAGAATCAAATATTTAGGGACCACTACTGCACAGAGCTACAAAAGTATTAAATTCCTAGGAACCAAGATCACATTTCTAATCACTGGTCGGGTCATGAGCCTCTGAGAAGGATTTCGACCCCCTACAATACCCTTTTCCACTTTTTAAAAAAGAAATCTGTATGTAAACCTCATCATTTAATCTGCTCAGTCTTACTTTCTTTAAAAAGATAATGAACTGACACTTAAGGATGTGGACAAGCGCCAAATTAATAGCAAAACAAAATCCAAACGGTTTCAGTTTATTCAAAGAGCATGTTCAATGTACGCAGCAAGGGACTACGCATGTGCACCGGAATCTGGTTTCTTTGCTGCTGGCAGCAATTCCTTGCCCTGGATTGGAGGCTCTCTCTGAAGCGTCTGTGGATTTCCTGGGGCAGCTCGTCCAGTAAGCCTGGCTGCAGAGACTTACTGAGCTGCCCTCTGCACTGGTGGCCTTATTTCAAAACTGCCCAATTTCAAAAGCAGTGGTTTCTGAACAGAGAAGGTGAGTCAACTTGCCTAGCCACTGCAAATGTTTCAGTATGACGAGCAGCAGCAGCTGAGCATCAAAATGGGTGTTGCACATATATATAATGTTCAAGTGTGGCGGCAACAAAGTCATGGGCAGTGCTACTCAATCCACTGGTCATGGAGAGCCACATTTACAACTACCATCAACCAGAACAGCTACATGTCTAGTTTGTGCCCTGTGTGCCCCCCCAAAGACATAGAAGAAGGAGAAGAAGAAGAGATTGGATTTATACCCCGCCCTTCACTACCCAGAGGAGTCTCAGCGCGGCTTACAAACTCCTTTCCCTTCCCCTCCCCACAAAAGACACCCTGTGAGGTGGGTGGGGCTGAGAGAACTCTGACACAAACTGCTCTTTCAGGAACAGCTGTGCCAGAGCTTGTGACTGACCCAAGGTCACATCAGCAGGTGCAAGTGGAGGAGTGGGGAATCAAACCTGGTTCTCCCAGATTAGAGTCCGCACACTTAACCACTACACCAAACTGGATTACTATGAAATGTACAGGTACAACCTTTTTAATTACCAGAATACCTCTGAGCATGCAGGGTGGGTCTCTCTTTACCGTTACTGAACCTTAGTTACCACTTGTGAATCTGAAGTGAGGGGAAGGGCTTACAAGTCAGACTAAGTATGCAAAACAGTGTGCAAGCTTTCAAGTTTTCCAGAACTCTTTATTAAGTTGGATGTTAAAAGAGAAATGATTCCTTATGTCAAAAGTACCCTTCAAGATGAACTCTACAGCTGCAACAGACAAGGGGGGTTGAACCTCTCTCTGTGCTAAGTGGGAACCACCAGCCAACCAGACTCTGACCCGGGCAATAGCCTTGCCCACTTTCCTTAAACACGGGGCAGGTACCCCTTTGAGGAGTGATGCTCAAAACAGCCACAGGTGCCATATCGAAGAGCGACATGTAACTCCCCATCCACTGAATATCACTGTTCTCAAATTTGCATCCTATGCCTCTTGCAATGCATTTAGGCTGTGGGGCAGACAACATGTGATCTCAGGGAAGACAGTTATAAAACCACTACTCAAGAGACGTTTCTACATTCCTTCCATCACGTTACTCCATTAAAAATTAAGACTCGCTAATGCGATTTATTAAATACTAGGAATAAGGCCTGTTGTGGAAATAAATACAACGAGCTCTAGAAAGAGGCTCTGGGAGAGTGCCAAGGTCTTGGGCACTCAGTGTCAATGTGCTGTGGTGACCTCAGCAGGGTATAATGACACAGAGTCCACCATTTTCTCCAGAAGAACTGATCTCTGCTACCTGAAGAGCAATTGTAATTATCAGTGATCTCCAGTCCTCACCTGGAGATTAGCAACAATTGTTACCCAGAAGGAAATGGCTTGTTTGGAGGGTGGAGTCTATGGCATTGTACCTGTCTGAGGTCCCACCCCTCCTCAAACCTCACCCTCTCCAGGCTCCACCCCTTAAATCTCCATGAATTTCCCAACCTGGAGTTGGCAAACCCTATCTCCTTCACAGCCAAGCATCAACCTGCCATTATCTGCCCCTCTGATTTCAGCTTTGCATCTCCTCCCCCCTCCCTCCTGGAGATCAGTTGTAATTATGAGTGATTTCCACCCCTCTCCTGAGATTAGCAACAGTGGTTCCCCAGGAGGGAATGGTTGGTTGGGAGGGTGGAGTCTATGACCTTTTACCTGTTGGAGGTCCCACCCCGCTTCAAACCTCACCCTCTCCAAACCTCACCCTCTCCAGGTTCCATCCCTCAAATTTCCAGGAATTTCCCATCTGGAGTTGGCAACCCTATCTCCTTCCCAGCCAATCATCAACCTACCTTTATTTCCGCCTCTCTCTTCAGCTTTCCATTTCCCCCCCACACACACCTGCAGCCTCTTCTGTGTTCTGAAGCCCTGACTGCCACAAAGTCCACCATTTTCTCCAGGGGAACTGATCTCTGTCACCTGGAGAGTAGTTGTAATTCTGAGTTATCTCCAGCCCTCACCTGGAGATTGGCAACAGTGGTTCCCCAGGAGGAAAAGTAGTCTTTCTCTGCAATGGGGACCAACAGCTTACATCATTCTCCTCTCCCCCTTTTGACTTGCATAACAACTCTGTGAGGTAGGTTAGGCTGAAAGTCTGACTGGTCCAAAATCACCCACTCAGCCTCTTCAGCAAGAACCTGGATCTAGCAGAACCTGCTCTGAAACACTGACTGCTACGCATAGGGTAGCCAACCTCCAGGTGGAGCCTGAAGATCACCAGGTATCACAACTGAACTCCAGACAACAGATCTCCCCCCCCCCCGCAGAGAAAATAACTGCTTCGGAAGGTGGGCTGTATGGCATTCTGTTCAGCTGAGGCCTCTCCCCTCCCCAAACCCTGGATTTCATAGACTACCAGAAAATCTCCAGGAATCCCCCTACCTGGAGCTGGCAACCCTACTCAGGACTGGCCCCAATGAGTTCCTCACAAAGGTCAGCGAAGGGTTTCCTTCCTTTGTCTGAACCAAGCTTGGTTGCCTAATGTGGTGAAATGGGCTCCAGTTTACAACTCAGCTGTTCGCCCCCCACCTTCGTCCCGTGGGCGTATCTCACTCCTTAAGTTCGCTGTCACCATTCACTGAATTGTCACTGCCTTTTTAGAGGGACAGTGAGACCCCTCTGGCCAAATCTCCCTATTTGGAGATGGAATCCCCAATTTTTGGCGGATCCCTGGAAAGTTGGCAACCCAGGGGTCTGGCCTTTCCTTGCTTCCCTGGGCTACCCCCTCCCTTTGGTATTGTGCAGAGCAGGGGAGACTATGTGGTCAGAGCACAACACAGATTATTAGTCCAAATTAAATAATTCATTTAACTATTTACAGTTATGGAGCACACACACACACACACTGTAGGAGTAAGCACACACTACTGTCTACCTCTGGAGGTTGTGGGCAGGGAAACTTCCATTCATTCCCCAGTCCAGCCGACTGTGGAGTGGCTGAATTTCTGCTGCCTCCCAGGGACGAAGACTGCCTTGGGACAGTCCCTGTTTTCCCGCACTTTTTGGCCTTGGGGCAGCTGGGAACTGTAGGCCAGCAGATGAGGAAGCCCCTGCAGGCCCCTCTCTGGAACTACAGTTCAATTAAACCTTATGAGGGAACATTTTAAATAAAGAACCACAGCCATCTTACAAACACAGGTAACGGCCATTTCGTTACACCTACCAACAGCCACTGAGGGAACAGTTAGTCCCACACGGGAGGCAAGCAGGAGAAGTGTTTTTGTCAAGAGAGAAAGCCATCTGTCAGTAATTCTGACAGGGCACAGTGGCTGAAGGGGGAGTGAGCGGGGAAGAGGAGCAGACCCAGCACCTGACCAATGGCACACGAGTACTCTTGAGTAGCAGCTGACGGGTCAATGGCTGAGGGTGCATGGAATGTGGTCACTTCAAAACAGAATTATTATATATAGAGAAGAGATCATAATGGTCCCCCAACTACAGACTTTATTTTAAAATGCTCTATTGGTGGTAGAAATTGTAATCAAAATGCAGCCACTGGCCTGATCCAACACAGCTGCTCTTATGTTCTTACTAGATGGAACCCTGTGTCTGAGGCAGAGATGCTCTGTATTCTTGGTGCTTGGGGGGCAACAGTGAGAGGGCTTCTGGAGTTCTAGCCCTGCTGGTGGACTTCCTGATGGCACCTGGCTTTTGGCCATAAAGTGTTGGACTAGAGGGGCCACTGGCCTGATCCAACATGGCATCTCTTATGTTCTTATTACAGCTCACTTATGGTGACCCTGTAGGGTGTTCAAAGGAAGAGACGAAAAAAGGTGGCTTGCTATTGCCTCCCTCTGCTTAGTGACTCTGGACTTCCTTGGTGCTCTCTCAACAGACAGGTGGATGCTGAAGAAATATGCAGAAAAACAACCCCCAGTACCCTGTAGGGTGTTCAAAGGAAGAGACGCAAAAAGGTGGCTTGCTATTGCCTGCCTCTGCTTACCGACTCTGGACTTCCTTGGTGCTCTCTCAACAGACAGGTGGATGCTGAAGAAATATGCAGAAAAACAACCCCCAGTTCCAGAGTGCCCTGGGATGCAGAGTGGCACCCTACGCGGGTTTAAATGCAAGTTACCCGCAGTGCGGAGTTTTAAAAGAAGTGGGATTAAAAAATAATTTCCAATTACCTTCGCTACTAATGTCACCAAGATTGTGTGTGGCCATTAAAATGCACACAGGCTACCTTAGGAGCCCCCTTGAGAAATGTTTTAAAGAGATGCTTAATCAGTTTTGGCCAAGGCACCAGGAAGCAGCCCGGCTCCTTCCATCCTGTGAAAGCAGGCCAATTTTTCCCTCAGTCACCTTGTTAATCAGCGTAATGGTTGAGGACCATGGGGTGTGTGTGTGTGTGTGTGTGTGTGCTTGGAACAATAAAAGGAATTGGAAAAGCAACAGACGTTGTGTGCTAGTTATTCTCCTCTGCATTTCCTTCCATTCCTAACCCCTCCCCTCTTCTGCGGCTGGTACGAAGCTACACTCTGCTCCTCCTGCTCTTTCTTCTTTAATGATGCCTATTTGTAAATAGCAAGATAGGATGCAATTAAGCCATTAGAGTCTAAATAAACAAACATGCTAATTAGGCTCTTTACAAGAATTTTTTTTTTTATGGAGAGGTGGAATTTACCTTTCATTAATCTAACCTAATTACAATAGTGCACGTTAAAAAGTCAACATAAATTAAGGGCTTTAAACGATCCTCCAGTATTAAAGATGAGCTGGTGGATCTCTTGTCCCTTGGTAACGAGCGGCAGCCCTTTAACAAGGAGGCTAAACTGGCAAAGCAATATTGCACAAAAGGCGAGGAGATTCTTTCATAGTGGGTTAGTCCTGTTCATGATATAATTACCTCTACCCCAATCAGAATCTCTTTAACTGCTGCTATGAACAGAATATTGCTGCGGTATTCTGTATGTATGATTGCCATCACTATTTCATGCATCCAAGATGCTCTACAATGTGACAGAACCCCAGAAAGTTATGTGTGCTTGGGAGAAGCTGAAATGACTTCAACACCTCAATGCAGAGTTTCCATACTCTCAAAGACTGCTTCCTTCCTTTACAAGCAAATGCATGGCCACACTTTTAACATCTCTGTTGCCACCAGCACTATATCCCAGGTGAGGCCCTCCACTCATGGCCTTTGGTGATCTCTGCTCAACAAGCTTTATTGGAAATCCAAAAGACCGGGGTTTGGGTAAATTGGTTTATCCATCATTGCTGTGGACTTACAAATGCAACAGTTCTCTACTAGCTAAGGCGCTATTTGGAAATGCCATAATACCTGCGAAGTCTGAACATCTGGCAATGAAGCAGCTATTTTTAGGGCTGCCAACAGCCGGAAGGGGGGGGGGAGAATGTCCTGTCCTTTAATAAGAGACCTAATGGGATGTTTCTTCACCAGGTTACTTGTTATTGTCTCTATGTCATGAGGAGCTTCAGCTGACCAATTTATGGATGGGATGGGGAAATGCAGACGCAGCAGACTTTGAGAGTACAATTTCCCCTCCAACTGGGGACAGGTCCATGGAAACAAGGTTCCACGCTCGCACGGCCCTTGGTCAGGAGATCACATTTTTTTGCCTGAGGTTTCAAATGATGGTTTGGGGGCAATGCTCTAGCCACAGTTTGCCAGGTTAGACATCACAGAAAACCGTGGTTTGGATCCTGCCTGAAACTTCTGTGGATGGAAAGATTTCCATCCACAGAAGCATGACTTCTTTGACTCCTCCCTTCTGCTGCAACATAAGGGCTGAGTCCAGACTAGCAATTTGAAGCCCTAAGGAGTCGTGGCAAAGAAGACACAGAACAGACCAGGAACGGCTTCTTTGCAGTATTCCTGTTCACACTGCAGTGACTGAAGCAGGAGGATACTGTAGAGGAAGCGCAAGGGAGCATTCGCACTGTCGGCCCACCCCTGATGGGCTGTTAGCGGCTGTTTCTGTGCTCCGCTGCATGCGCCTATGCACATGAGCGCCTGCCGCGGAAACAGCCAGCGCCTATTAGCAACAACTGTGGGTTGTTCCTGCCTTAGCAGTGCTTGCGTTCACACGTCAGGGAACCAGAATCAACCCGCTCTATGCACGGTTTGCTACCGCTTTCATCTGGTACTTTTTAAACTCGGGAGGGAAGCGGCACAAGACGGCTTGAGTAGAAGAAGAGATTGGATTTATACCCCGCCCTTCACTACCCGAAGGAGTCTCAGAGAGGCTTACAAACTCCTTTCCCTTCCCCTCCCCACAACAGACACCCTGTGAGGTAGGTGGGGCTGAGAGAGTTCTTGACAGAAACTGCTCTTTTTCAAAAACAGCTCTTATCAGAGCTATGGCTTGCCCAAGGTCATCCAGCCAGGTGCAAATGGAGGAGTGGGGACTCAAACCCGGTTCTCCCAGATTAGAGTCCGCGCACCTAACCACTACACCAAACAGCTGGGGGACGCCTGACAGATGTGCCTGTGTGAACCCGCCCCTTTAATCTGCTACTGAAACGCTCCTGAAACGTTTGGCTGCCGGGCCAAACTGCCAGTCCGAACTCGGCCAAGATTGCTCCTAGAGGATGGCTCTAATTCCATGATTGTTCTGACCTGGATATAACCCAGGCTAGCCCAATTGCACCAGACTGCAGAAGCTAAGCAGGGTTGGCTGGGAGACCACCAAGGAACGCTGGGGTCGTTACGTGGAGGCAGGCAATGGCAAACCATCTTGGCTCATCCCTTGCTTGAAAACCCTCTAGATGCAACTTGATGGCAAAATTAAAAAGCAAAAAACTACGTGGAAGTGGAAGAAGGAACCTGGCGGTCAGAATTGTGGAGAGACGATCTGAGCTGTGGCACGCTCTGAGACAGTTTGTGTGTGTCGAGAGAGGGTTTGTATGGTTTTGAAGAGTGAGCTACCACACAGACTGCTGTTTGGGAAATAAAGGGTATTTGTACTCCCTCCCCTCCACAAAGTACAGAATGTAGTCCAAAATTAAGCTGCTATAGTCAATCAAAAATGTGATTTTGATTCTAAATGTGATCCTGAATTAAAGGCCACAGAACAAGAATACTAGAGGCTACAATCAAATTAGCAAACGATGACATTCTAACTAAATTATTGGATCTACAATATATTTAATACTCTGAATAAAACTGAGCCAACAGCATTATTACCAAAGATGTCTAGTTTTTTCTTGCAATTTGTATGCAGCACACTTCTGTACCGACAGACTGCTTAGAATAGCTGGAACAAGATTTAGAAAGTTAAAATGCAACGGATCTATTTTTACTGAGACTGAATGTATGCTACTGAGAGGAAAAATGGCTTATTTTAGAGTGGAGGAAAGAAAAAATTAGGTAAAAGAATCGTAGAAGTATAAAATATATACAATTAATACATTATGAAAAAGTTTTCCTTTATAAAAGCAGTATGAAAATGACAGCCCTCAAAATAAGCTATTTTCCAGAGTGGAATATATTTTCCAAAATTATACAAATTATTTTAAGGCTCTGCTTGAAATGACGACTTGTCGAGTTCCTTTGTTCGCCCAATTCACCAATATTTTTAGAAGCAAAGTGCCTGTCACAACCTTTTTGAACGCTACCCAAAATTAATGCTGGCCTCGACTCCCAAATTTCTGGCAAAAACAACATAATGACTGAAATTTACTAATTTATAATATTTGCACACAATTTGTCAACCAGCGCTGTTCAATTAAAACAACTGTTTTCAACTGCTGCCAGGTAGAATATTTAATTTGTTTGGTATTTTTTCATATGTCCGTGTGTGTGTGTGCGTGCGTGCACGTGTGTGTGCCTGGAAGTCATGGCGACCTCTGGTGACTGACCCCTACTGGGGGCCTGGAGGATATTCAGAGAGGTGGCTGAATAAAGCCTGCCCCCGCCTCCCGACTGCTGGTATTCCAAGGAGGTCTCCCATCCAAGGACTTGCCAGGGTCGACCCTGCTTAGCTTCCCAGATCTGACGAGATCAGGCTTGCCTGGGCTACCCTGGTCAGGGCAGAATATTTATTTTTAAACTATGGCAAGAAAGTACACGAACACAATAAAGCAAAGCTGCACCTTCTGTAAGGGTGTGCGACCACTTGACCTCAAAAGGGAGGGAACCCGACAATTTAGGGGCCCACTAATCAACCCGATGTTGACACTGAGTGAGCTGCATTTGCCTTTGCTGGGCTCCTGAACAAGAGCTGCTGATGTCTATGGATGCCATGCAGCAGCAGGGGATTTGCAGAAAAACAGATTTAGAAATCCCTCGTGAGAGAAACAGATACTTCTTCACCGACCAGCAGAAACAAGCTGTTAGCAGCGCGGCAGTCAGAAGAGAACTGGCGGGATGTCCACGCCCCGCCTCTTTGGGCATGCGCAGTGGGGTTCCCACGCATGCCTGGGAGGGAGGTGCGAAAATCCCGTCGTGAGCTTTGTATACCACCGATTCTGATCAGCGCAGGCGCATAATCCCATGGGTGTGATGCACAGAGACCACGAAGAAGATCCAGTGTTTCAGGCTGGTGTTAGATTAATGTTATTTAATACAATTTTATCTCGACCCTTCCCTAAGGGATTGTGGGAGGTAACTACAGTTTAAAAGAAAACAGGAAACATACAATAATTTAAGAATACCCAATTTTTTTAAAGCCATGTGCTTCATTGAGGCCATTAGACACGAGCCTCTTTAGGAACACTTCGCAGCTCTTTCAAGGAAGCACACGGGATTCCACTCTGATGGCCTGATAGGAGGATTCCCTAGCGGTGCAGCAGTCACTGAGAAACGCTCCACACTCCTCTGCTGTGCAAATTCAGCACTTGGATTAAGGTTGGGCATTTGATGGGTCGAAAAGGATTTGGTCAGCTGACAACATCTGGCCAGGCAAGTGATCACCACGCCAACCCGCACCTGGACAATACAGTGACGGCTGCAGTCTCACTAGGTTTAAATGGCCGTGACAAGCAGGCCCGTAGCCAGGATTTTGTGGCTTGTGGGGTAAAAATTGTACTGGTGGGGCTGCCATTATTTTCATGTCCGCTCCAATCCGCCCCCAAGCCCGACTGCTGGTGGTCACCCCTCCCCCTCCCCTCCAGCAAGGTTTAAAGGGCCTTTCATCAGACCGGTGGGGAGCACTTGGCCTGACAATTAGCTGAAGGGCCCTTTAAATCCGCAAGGAGGGAGAGAGAGGGGTGCGTGCCATTCCCCCAACTTCTTCTCAAAAGCATTTAAAGGATCCCTTTAAATGCTTTTGAGAAGAAGCGGGGAGCCATGCACGAACACCCCCCGCCCCCGATTCTTCTAAAAAACACTTTCTTCTCAAAAATTTTTTGTGGGCCTGGCCCTTTAAGGAAGAAAAAGAAGAAGAAGAAGAAGAGGAGGAGGAGGAGATTGGATTTATACTCTTCACTACCCAAAGGTGTCTCAGAGCGGCTTACAAACTCCTTTCCCTTCCCCTCCCCACAACAGACACCCTGTGAAGTAGGCGGGGCTGGGAGAGCTCTTGACAGAAACGGCTCTTTTTCAAGGACAGCTCTTATCAGAACTACGGCTTGCCCAAGGTCATCCAGCAGGTGCAAGTGGAGGAGTGGGGAATCAAGCCCGGTTCTCCCAGATTAGAGTCCGTGCACTTAACCACTACACCAAACTGGCTCCTTGAAAGGGAATCATACCGTCGTAATAAAACTAGTAATGTATTTGACGATTAGACTTTATGATAGCAGAGCCCCCAATAGCTTCATTGTAGCTTTGTAGCTATGGGCCAGATGACAATACAACACAGAGACGTATTTGGCTATTATACTCAAAACAGTAGAGGCTTGAAGGGGAAGGAACATGGGGGGGGGGGCAGGACTCCCACCAGGCAGGGCCCACTACCTAAACAACAGATTCTGAGCACCCAAGAATGGAGGTGATAAAGGGGAAAACTTCAGCTAAATCCTTGCATTGGACAAGCACCTTTTAAAGAGCTGTCCAAGACACTAATTTATTTATGGTATAATTCATCATCTCTTTAACCTCACGGCACCCCAAACTACCTCCTGTACTATTCAGCCTGCCAGCTGAAATGTTCCACACAAGCCCCTTTCTCTGTGCCTCAGTTTGCAGAGGTAAGCTGTGGGGGAAGCAACCAGAGGGAGCTTTTTTAGCACTGGCCCCTCACCTGTGGAATGCCCCCCCCCTTGAGGCTCACCTGGCACCTGCTCGGTTCTCTTTTAGGCACCAGGCCAACCCATTTCTTTTTTACGTAGGCTTTGAACTAGGGGGTTGATCTGTTTGTTTTTACAACTTGCTTCTAGCCTGAGGACTGTTAGGAGGATCATTTCAGCTGCCAAATGTTTCATGCTCTGGGCTTTTGCACGCTGGTTTTTAATGGTCAGTAATTTTCAATATTTTATGGTTTATGGATTTTATGTTTTAAACTGTGAGCTGCCTCTAGAGAGCTGGTATATAGATGTTTTGAATACATAAACCTATGTAGAGCATTGTTTTATTTCCTGCAAGAGGCTCCCTTTGCAGAGTGTAAATTGACAAGGGTGACTCTTACGATTCAAATAACCCCCCCAACATGGATTCCAACAGGACTATCACAAGGTTTTATGACGTAGCGGATACTCATTATCAGTACTGAGATACATACATGGTTTTCAGACAAATTCTTGAGCTGCACAGCTGTCTGCACTTACACATAAATCATGAAATTAGTTGGAGAACGGAGTAAAGGGGTGAAAAATTTCAGCCAAAGTACTAATTACATCAAAGGGCTGAATAAAGGTAGCCTAAAATTAATTGAACCATGGATTAAGTCAGAGCAGAACAGAAGGGACTTAAAAATCCCGAGTAGGCTAAATGTAAACCTCTGGTACAAAAAGCTATGGAACCTTTATATAATGGAGAAAATCTCAGATACTCTGAAACAAAATCTATCTAGAGGCTGTCACAATGACATTGTATATATATATGGTACCCTCACTGGAGAAGACCCTGATGCTGGGAAAGATCGAAGGTCAAAGAAGACGGGGACGGCAAAGGATGAGATGGTTAGACAGTGTCATCGATGCAACGAACATGAAGTTGAGCAAACTTCAGAGGACGGCGGAAGACCGGAAGGCCTGGCGGGAGCTGGTCCATGGGGTCGCAAAGAGTCGGACTCGACTGTGCGACTGAACAACAACAACCCCATACTAGTACATCTATCTACCAAAGAAACAGTACCTGATGTAATAAACACTCTGCATCTATGGTAATTTTCAAACTGTATAATACCGACAAATTGTATGAAATGCATGAAGCCATTGAGAGCTGACTATGCTCATGCTTACCCTGTAAATCTTTGCTGTTTATAAAAATGAATAAAAATTATCTGTTAAAAAAAATCCCACTCCCAATCAACCAGAAGACCTACTGTCTTTTACAGCGATGATAAAGAAGACTGTGGCCATTCTGACCTGCCCAGAGATTAAGTGTAGCAATAAAACCCTCTTGCCAAACTATCATGTCTTTTAACTTAATGTAGTTTTATGGACAGCGTTTGTTTTGGTTTTGGCCATCAAGTCACAGCTGACTTGATGACCTTATAGGGTTTCCAAGGCAAGAGACGTCCAGAGGTGGTTTGCCTGCCTCCGCATCACAACCCTGGTATTCTTTGGAGGTCTCCCAACCAAACACTAAGCAGGGCTGACCCTGCTTAGCTTCTGAGATCTGATGAGGTCAGACTAGCCTGGGCTATCCGGGCCAGGATGGACAGGTGTGAGCAACTAATAAGTGCTGAGTTACAGCCAGGATCTAAGAGTGGTCGTGCAGATTATGAGGTGGACTGCGACACTGCTGGCTGGCAACAAGATATTTGGCCCTGTGCCGAGGGTTGGGGTTTTTTAGCAGTTTAATGGCTTTGTGCAAAAGAAGCTTTTGTGAAGGTGAGAAAGAGAAAACAGAGAAGATCTCTCACCAAATTACAAGGAATCCCCTCTGAAAAATCATTCTTATATTGAATGCACAGCATAATTCCATCTCAGACAGTGAGGAGGAGGAGGAGGAGGAGATTGGATTTATACCCCGCCCTTCACTCGGAGTCTCAGAGCGGCTTACAAACTCCTTTCCCTTCCCCTCCCCACAACAGACACCCTGTGAGGTAGATGGGGCTGACAGAGCTCTGAGAGAACTGTCCTTGAGAGAACAGCTCTGACAGAACTATGGCTTGCCCAGGGTCATCCAGCAGCTGCAAGAGGAGGAGTGGGGAATCAAACCCAGTTCTCCTAGATCAGAGTCCGCACACTTAACCACTACACCAAAGTTCATGCTGTATATTAATTACCATTTTGGTGGAGGGAACTTTTCTCCCGGTCAGTACAAAGGTTCCCTCTAGGGTTCGCCAGCGTGTGCTGGTGCACTAATTACCCCCCCAGCGCAGAGTTTTTTAGCTCATCACAGGGGTCCCACAACTCCTGGGTTGCCCCCACCCCACTCCCCTCAGCTGGAGCCTGCAGGCCCTATAAAGGAGGTGTGGGCACCCACACCAGTGGTCCTCGCCCCCACCACTCAAGAGGTCGGTCTGAGTCAATGAGCTGCCTGGCCCGCGCCACTGTCACCCTCCTCTTCTCGAGATGTGTCTGTATGTGAGCTGAGGGATGGGGGTCCGCGGGCCTGCTGCAGCCAGCGCTGTCAGGGGAGGCGGGCAGGGTGTGTGTATGCGAGCCAGGGGTGGGGTGGGGAGGCTGCAGACACCCTCCTTCTCCCCCTTATCATTTGTAAGGGAACGTTAGTAATATACACTTAATTCTAACCATCTGCAGACAGAAAGACTGACATATTTATAATCTGCGCTCAACTACTGGGAGAATTATTTTTTTTGGCCCCCCGAAGGTTTTTTTTAAAATTGCTTTTCTATAAACTACAAAGAAAATTGGGATAGGGAATCTAATATCTACAGGAGAAAGGAAAGTTAACCACTAAAAACCCAAGTAGTGAAGATCATTACATAAGCTTACACAATGTTAATCTATTCTGTTAATATTACAATGAAATTGAATGTTTAAATCTAGCCACTATTCCCCAAAACCCGATATCAGTTACTGTTTAAGACAATCACAAAAGCATCAAATTTAACAAATAGTGTTTCTTGACAGTGGAATTCAGAGTTCCTCAGCATCTTATTTCTTGGCATTCCTTTTCCTCAAATCATAACCAGACAGTTGAATTTCAGGCAGAAAAATCTCTTCCTTAAATTTTTAGAGTGCTGCTACTGTTCAGTTGGTTTACTACTTGTACACTGCTTTCCCTCCCAAGGGGGACTCAAAGCTGCTTACAACATCATTCTCCCCTCTTCCATTTTATCCTCACAACGACCACATGGAATATGCTCTCAGGTCTTCCAAAATAATTATTGGCAGGAAGTTACCTCAACTTTGTTTCTAACTGATTTTAACCAAAATCCACACATTAACATAACTAAACTAAATATAAGGTAAAGGTCTCCCTTGCTCGAAAGCCAGTCGGATCCGACTGTAGGGTTGCGGTGCTCATCTCCGTTTCCAAGCCGAAGAGCCAGCGCTGTCCGAAGACGTTTCCATGGTCATGTGGCCGGCATGACTAAACACCGAGGCGCACGGAACACTGTTACCTTCCCACCGAGGTGGTACCTATTTATCTACTTGCAATTTCTTGCTTTCGAACTGCTAGGTTGGCAGGAGCTGGAACTAGAGATGGGAGCTCACTCTGTCATGCAGCACCCGGGTCTTGAACTGCTGAACTACTGACCTTCCACCGCCTGCAGTTCAGCGTCTTAACCGCTTGAGCCACCGCAGCTCCTCAAAAACTAAAATATACAACAACAAAAACTAAATATACAACAACAAAAAATCGCAAGGGCGCATTGCCGAGGGGGAGACGGAAGGCGTCCGCGGCCTCCCCACCCCACCTGCCTCCCTGACAGTGCTGGCTGCAGCAGGCCCACAAAGGCCCCAGGGCCGCACTGCCGCAGGGGAGGAGGGCGCCTGCAGCCTCCAACCCCCATCCCTTGGCTCGTATACACACACACTCACCTCGGGGAAGAGGAGGGTGATGGCAGTGCAGGCCAGGCAGCTCGTGGACTCAGACCAAACTCTTGGGCGGTGGGGGCGAGGACCGCCAGTATGGGCACCCACGCCCCCTTTATAGGGCCTGCAGGCTCCAGGGGAGAGGGGTGGGCCAACCCAGGAACTAAAAAGCTTTGCACGGTGGGGGGGGGATCAGTGCACCAGCAGAGGCTAGCACACCCTAGATGCAACCTTGATGCTCTCCAGAGTCTGCCCCCAAACCCCACACAGCTTTGTGTGAACACCAAACTGCCCAGCATCCAAGTCCCCCCCCTTGCCTTTACCAGATTCCAGAAGAAGAAGGCAAGGCCAGCCGCAGGTGCCAGTGATTTGGTGGAAGGGAAGGCAAGGGCTAGACTTGGACCTCGCTGGACTTTATTCTTCTCAAATGAGATGACCCTCCATTGCCTGCTTCTTCTTCCCAGAATGCAAGTGCCGGAATCAAACATCTACAGACATCAAACGGTAAGCCTGCCAGCATCTAACACCAGAGGCCGACAAGACAGGGTCTTCAGATCTTGACCTGGGAAACCTGCTTTTCTTCATCCTTCAACACCTAACCTGACAAAGAGTTCTGATGAACTTGAAAGCTTGTATGATGTTTTGTGTGATTCTGGTACTACATGGATTTTGTTTCTTGTTCTGGATTCTGCATGGGCCAATATGGCTTTTTTCTACGTTAAGAGTTTATATGTGCTCAGAGTTGCATGCATAAGACCCCAGGATCAATCCTCGGGTCTTCCTAGAGCAAGGAAAACTGCCTGAAAAGGGCTTTGCAATTTATTCTGTTTTGGCAAGCCAAATTTGATGAAATTGGAAACTGAGTTTGGATCATAAGTGAAAGTGTACAAAGAACAAAAGTATGTGCATCACACACACTTTGGAGGAGAGAATATGGTATAAGCAGCTAGACCAGGGGTGTCAAACATGCGGCCCAGGGTCCGGATCAGGCCCCCGGAGGGTTTCTATCAGGCCCGCAGTGGAACTGGCTGTCTTCTGCTTCTTCTTCCAGTTCTGCTGCTGCTGCATCATCGTAGGTTTGCAGCTTACAGATACACACCTGAACAGCATACACAAGATTGCAACAGCACAGACATTTTGATGCAATAATTCAGAGCAAGAGGTGTCAGTTATCAGACACTGTGAAATAAACAAAATATTGCAAGAGTGCTAATGTTTTAAGCATGATTTTATTTTAAATAAAAAAATAACCCTTTGTGTTTGTGTCCTTTATAAAGTTTATATCTCTGCTACCTGGCATTACATTTTATGACACACATGGCCCGGCACAACAAGGTCTCATTTAAATGAGTTCAACACCCCTGAGCTAGACCCTTGATAAATTTTTTAACAGAGGAGGAAAATGACTTACTGAAGAAGTTCAGAAGGTCAGCGTGGGTGTGCATGGATCAGGCATTGGTGTTTAATGTCTCTTGCTCTCGACCAGAAAATTACTTACATTGTTTACATAAAAGACACATAAAGTTCAGTGATTTTCATTATCACAGTTAAAATCTCAAAAGGACCTCCCCATTTATTATGGCAATTTATTATTATGGCAATTTTAAAGCTGGGAACAATGGAAGAGAGTTTAAGAGAATGCAACATGGACACAAAGAGAACGAATCTTGCACGGCCCCTTCATTAAGGCCAATATAGCTGAATGTTTGCCATCATTCATATGTGGATGCAATTAAAAGATTAATTGACAAATCAGAGGGGTACACTGGGATTAAGCTGCTATCCAAAGCTAACACAATAAACTGCTTTGACAATCAGCTGAGAGCCTCACACTCCTCTGCAAAAGGGTTTCAATTATTTATACGCTTGAACCATGTGGTATAAATCCAGCCTAATGAGGCACAATTGCTCCGTGTAAGCTGGAAACACAGAAAGAGTGGATTGTCCAGAGGAAACCCGGCCACACAGGACGGCATCTTTGCGGCTGCTCAGAGCCCACACGGGCACTCCTACGAATTTGCTTGTTATCCTTGCTTTCCAGGTAAGGCTTGTACTCCATCCAAGGGACATCCCCTGGTAGCCGACGGTTTATAACGAACACGGCTCGAAGTCGGAAGGGGAAATTTTTAAGCCAACACACTTCATGATTAGTCAATGAAAACTCCTTAACTTGGCATTTCAACACTTTACAGTGCAGCCACACCTGCAAGACCATCTTCTCTTCTACAGAACTAGTGTGATAGAGCAGTTAGGGCACTGAAGTAGGCCTGGGGAGACCTCGTTCAAACCCCTACCCACCCACTCACTTGAATGCATCAGAATCCCCCCTCGCTGGGTGACCTTGGGTCAGACACCTTCTTTCAACCTGCCTTACAAGGTTGCTGAGAAGAAAAAAGTGATAAATGGAAGAATGCTGCTCCCTTGGAGGAAGAGCAGGATAAAACATACAGTGGATAGGCACATCTGCCTCTAAAACCCTAATGCGCACCCAGCTATCTCCGACCTCTTGATTGCTAAACACCCATGTTGGAAGTTAACAAATTGCAGGCATTGTTCATCACTGTGCCCGCTGCCGGAAAAAGAAAAAAATCTCTTTTTGGGAGTCCTCTGCCCAAAGAGTTCAGTATAACACAGAAGGTCACATATCACACTTAGAACCTTGCTAGGTTCAAACAAAGATGTTTTTTTACTACCTTTAACAGTTAAGTAGTACGCCTTGAATTTTGTGTTAAAACCTTGCCTTTCTTCTCTCCAATATAAGCCTGTGGTGCAGGTAGCAGCATTTCAGGAAACTGGACAGGGCAGCAGAGCTGTCTTTGCCTGAAGGATACACATTTGTTTTTGTGAGTCTAGCAGAGGACTTCATGACAAACTGCAACTTTGTGCCAGGCAGAGATACCAGCCGGGACCAAAGCAACATGCAGAGAAATCATGAGCTGGCTGCATTCAGATGGCTGCCCTGTCTATTCTTCTTTGGCTGTGACAAGAATCCACCATTTTGCAAGAAGAGAGGTTCGGTTAGTGAGCCTGTCATACGTGCCACAAAATAATATCAGAGAGTGCTAAACAAAGCCTCTGTGCGAACCTAGATGGCACCCCTAATCCAAGGCACAAGGACCCTGGAATACCTTCAGAGCTCATTTCTGCAGCAATCTTCCTGTATATTATATTATTTATTAAATTAACGATTAATTATTAACTACATAGGTATTAGTACTGAAAACAGACACGTAGCCCTGCAAATGCTATGCTATCGACTCTTGCCCACTGGAGGAGCACGGCACCAGGCAGAATTTGGCCCTGCAATTAAATAAAGATGATTTTAAATTTGGGTTCATACTGAAAGCAGTGTGAGTATCGCAGCAGACCTACAAGCAATTAGAGGAAGATAATGGCAGCTAAAAATGAATGGATTCGTAAGAGGCCATTGAAGGAGCAATTTATTATACCTAATTCATTGTTCCACTAGGTGAATCGTGAAATTACAAATTAATACAAATGACAGTGAAAACAAGATTTTTTTCCTCAAAAAAGAATGATCCGATTCAGTTAATCCTTGAACAATGTTTTGTCTGTTCAAATAAAATGAAAAGCGGGATAATTAGGCAGTTGACTAACCAAAACCAAATACAACAACGAGCTTTATTATGGGTAATGGAGCTCGCAAGAATCGTACTGGGATTCTGTTCATCTCAAGGATTCCAAAGCCACAGTGGGAGCTATTTAGAACTGAAACAGCAGGGAAGCTAATAACACAATAAAATGTGATACAATACTACACTGATGGCACAATTTGACACAGTTTTGTTCCTCATAATTAATCCAGGACAAGGCTTCCAATGCTCAAGGCTTTGCATTTGGTTAGTCAGTGGCTGTCAACTCCATGAGGATATATTTTTTGTTGGTTTTTTTTAAACCAACAGGTGTGAGGTGGCCAGCCGGGGTTTCCAGGCTGAGGCCTCCGTCGGTCCATGATTGGTGGAGGGCCACTGTTTACTAAGACATGTAGGAGTACAAGGAAAGGTGACGTCCCACACAGTTGTATGCCTTTTTTAAAGGCATCTTTTAAAACAAAACACCACTCTGCCGCCACATAAGGGCACCCAGAGTACACGAGGACACAAAACATTAAAAACCAACCCCTTACTACGAATGGAAAGAATGAATTATAAGACAGGAAACTAGGGTTGCCAAGTGTACTTACCCTTGGTGGCAGGGGAGCCTTGCTGGGCTCTGGGAGCTCCTCCAGGATGCGCACGTGCGCCACCAGCACGTCACAGGAAGTGACGTGCTATGTCGCTCATGTTGGAGGTGTGGCCCAAATTGTCGGGGGAAAACCATATGGTTCCCCCCCCCGATGAACTGGGCCACGCCCCCAACGTGACAGCTTTGGGGGCGGAGTTCCCCCCGGGGCCCGATTCCACCGTGGCGGAAATCGGGCCTCCAAAGCGGGGGTTTCCCCGCCCCCCGCCCCCACTTAGCAGCCCTACAGGAAACCTCAAGCAATTTTCTCTCCTAATCATACTTGAGTTCTTAACAACTTGCTTGTTTTTTTATTTATTCACACCCTGCCTTTATCCCCAGTGGGGACCCAAAGTGTTCTTATGTCATTCTCCTCCATTCTATCCTCAAGACAACGCTGTGAGGTAGGTTAGGCTGAGTGGGTGTAAACTGGCCCAATGAGCTTCCATGGCAAAGTCCAGATTGGAACCCAGATTTTTTTTTCTTTTAATATATTTTATTTTTATACTGTTTTACAATGCACATAGCTTGATAACACACAACCATAACAGGGAGATATAGATTACAGCAAGAAAATAATTGGAAACATTGGAAGAGTACAATTTATAAATATAACATGACAGTCCCAGCTATTAACTGTTCTTGCTATGTTAACTCTATGTTAGTACATTACTCTGTGGTTATTCTGGTGGACACATGAGCCTTAGTGCGCCATGTTGAGGTTTAGTGTGATAGAGACCGAACGTTTCTGATACGCTAATTTGAGGATTGGGGTTTGTGGCTTTTTACAGGAACAACCACCTGTGATAACTGGGGTTTGAGGGAACCCAGATTTGAACCTAGACTGATGCTTTAACCACTATACCACACTATTTGTGAAATGTTATTGTTTACACTGGTCAGGATTCAGAGAACCATGAATCTAGATCCTCCCAACCATGTGCTAGTAAAAGGATGCATTCTGTACTCTACATGGGGCTGCCTGCATTTGGAAGCTTCAGCTAGTTCAGGGTGGGAAGACCGCTAGCAGGGGGAATTGTTTTTTTTTTTTTAAAAAAAACCCTCCATTGGCTACTGGTTGGCCTCCATGCACAATTCAAAGTGCTGATTATCACCTAAAAGAAGACACTTTTAGAAGTTACATGGGTAAGCACCGGAGGCAGGGTCTTCCCAACAGTGGCACCGAGACAGTGGAACTTCTCCCCTCCCCCAAGCTGGCCTTGTGCTGGATTTGCAATCCTTTAGGTGCCAAGCAAAGACATTTTTATTTTCTTAAAAATTTGAGTCCTTTCCTTCCACATGGGAGTTTTATTAGCACCCTCTCCTAGTTTAAGGGAGTCCACTCTTGGCTTTTATGTTGTCTTAAAAAAAACAAAAACATTCTTGCCCTGACCTGGATAGCCCAGGCAAGCCCAGTCCTTGGAAGCTAAGTGGGGCAGACCCTGGCAAGTACTTGGATGGGAGACCTCCAAGGAATACCAAGGCTGGGACACAGAGGCACACAATACTCTGAAACGTTCAAGCTCCATGAGGGGCCGCCAAAAGTCAACTATGACTTTCAGGCAGGAGCGCGTGTGCACACAGACACAAACCAATACATTTTTGTTTTTCCATATCTAACCTACCTTGGCAGAAGGAAGAACTACGATGCTTCTGAAAACAATGCCCCAAACACAGAATACGCAAACCTTAACCTACCATCAACATTGCAGATGTTCCATTTGGCCTGGATAAGTGAATGGACATTTCAGGAAACATTCTATCAATACGGTTGATCACATCATCAACATACCTGCAAAACAGACAAAAGAACTGTAATCAATTGGGGGAAAACAGAGACATGACCCAAGTTAAGCATAGAAGTAAACTCTGTCTAGTCCATCACCAAATCACAGAATCTATTGCTAGAAAACACTTGCGAGAAGACTGTTCTAAGGTATGTGTCTCTTACCTGGTCTTGAGAACGGGAAAGCAAAGGGTGCCTGTGGCAAACATAGAGACCTTAGCTCAGTCAGTCGAGCGTAAGGTCAAAACCCAATTAAGAACATAAGAAGAGCCCTGCCGGATCAGGTCATCGGCCCATCTAGTCCAGCATCCTGTCTCACACAGTGGCCAACCAGTTCCTCCAGAGGTCCAACAACAGGGCATAGAAGCCGAGGCCTTCCCCTGATGCTGCCTCCTGGCCAGGTCTGGATTAAGGCCAACTGATGCCGTAAGCACAGCCCAACAATGGTGCCCCTCAGCACTAAAACTCGTTTATGTGAAAAATTGGTAAAATAAAGAGCTGAAGGGTTTGTTACACAAATCAGCCGATGAGCTAAATGCTAGCCAGACCCAGCCAGCTGTGCTTACACTCAACGGAAGTGAAATTCTCACGCCATGAGACAGAAACAAATGTGATCTCTGACGACACCTTCAAACCAAACTTTTAAACTTTAGTCACTCATCATGCTAAAGAAAACGTTTTTTAAACAATGCAGATTAAAGCAGAACACAGCAGATAAGGACAATTACAAAAAAAAATCGACTAAAGTTGAGTGTGGTAGTGAAAGAGTAAAGGGCCACTCTTTCACCCAAAGAGTGATTAACACATGAAATTCAGTGCCACAGGAGGTGGTGGCGGCTACAAGCATGCACAGCTTCAAGAGGGAACTGGATAAACATATGGAGCAGAGGTCTATCAGTAGCTCTTAGCCACAAGGTATAGATAGAAACTCTCGGTCTGGGGCAAGGGATGCTCTGTATTCTTGGTGCTTGGGGGGGGCAACAGTGGGAGGGGCAACAGTGGGAGGGCTTCTAGTGTCCTGGCCCCACTGCTGGACCTCCTGATGGCACCTGGTATTTTTGGCCACTGTGTGACAGAGTGTTGGACTGGATGGGCCATTGGCCTGATCCAACACTGGCTTCTCTTATGTTCTTTGTGTCCAGATCAAGGGAGGTGGTAGTTCCGCACTATTCTGCTATGGTCAGGCCCCACCTGGAGTACTGTGTCCACTTTTGGGCACCACATTTGAGGAAGGATGTTGACAAGCTCGAGCGTGTCCAGAAGAGGGCAACCAGTATGGTGAGAGGGTTGGAATCCAAGTCTTATGAGGAAAGGCTGAAAGAGTTGGGTATGTTTAGCCTGGGAAAGAAAATAAAGTCTTGATATACAATTGAATTATTGTAAGAATATAGAAATCACTCAAAATTAACAATGATAATAACTAGCAATAACAACAATTTGTTTAATAAGAAATTATATCAATATATTTTTCAGGGAGGCTACAACTCTTGTTTTCTGAATTATTAACAAAATCAAAAAAGGGAAACCATTTTTACAAGAATATGTTCTTCTTTGATAATACTTCAGCCATCCAAATTTGCGATGCTAATTTATCCATAACTGTAATATCCCATACCTTAATAAACCATTGGCGGATCATAGGAGTTTTGTTAAGTTTCCAGGTTTGTGCAATCAAAGTTTTTGCAGCGCTTAATAAAAGTGCAGCTAACTCCATTTTTAATTTAGTTAGCCGTAAAGAAGGCCAAAAATTTAAAAGAATAGATAGGTTTTAGGAAGATCACAATTAAGAATTCTATTGATCAGATCTATAATTTTGGACCAAAATTTTGCAATAA
>NW_015168679.1:398066-398280 GCF_001447785.1 Gekko japonicus
AACACTGTAATGGAGGGTGATTTCTTTATACAAAGATTTTAAAAAGTACATCCTTTCTTCCCTCTCCAAAGGTTTCTATATAATATAATGTAGAAGTATAATTTTCCACTTTTATGGAAAGAAATATGAACTAAACAATACCAGTTAAATAAAGGTCTCTAAAGACATTAGATCTTATTAAGCATTTAAAAAATATTATATATTTTCAAAACAG
>NW_015168679.1:398393-404578 GCF_001447785.1 Gekko japonicus
TTAACTAAACTATTACTTTAAAATAAAATAAAGCTTAACATCAGCATATATTCCATAAAATTGAAAGAATAAAAATATTTGCCATCTTTGGCTGACTATATAAAATATAATAAATTAACTAAATAAAATAAAGCTTTAATTCAGCTATTATCACCATAATATGTAATAAAATCATAATACTTAAAATAAATATTTATTAAATCTAAATAAGTGAAATCAAAATATATATACTTATTTTAGATACATTTCTTTCAAATAGAATAATATAATAGGTAAATAAACTTGCTTTACTTCAGCTTTTATAAATTTTATAATAAAATCAGATAAATCTAAGGTATAAAAAGATTAAAATGAAATAAAATAGTGTTTAACATCAGCATATATTCCCATAAAATTTAAAAAATAAAAATACTTGCCAACTTTGGTTTACTATATAAAATATAAAAATTATAGAAATAAATTAAGGCTTTACTACAGCTATTAACTCCATAGTATATACTAAAAATATTAGATAATAATCATCAGATAGATTTAACTACATATAAAAGTAGTAATTTAGAAACCTTTAGTATTTTTGTAAAGTGTTAATCATTATTGCTTTAAGGATATGTAATATCAAAGTTACATTTAAAACTCAGGTATATATCATAAAATAAGAATTATCATCAATTATCAAAAACTCAGCCTGTAAGTAGTTCTTCTTCTTCTTCTTCTTTTTTTAAATAATTTTTAATTGAATTTTTAAACACAAAACAAACATAAAGCAAGAACAAAAACAAACATGTAAACATATTCAACATAGCTCCTTCACCCCACCTCCCCCATTGTAGCAGTAGCTAATCTTTCTCATAACAAAAGTAAACCTAACTTCTAATCAGTCAATTTGATGTTCCCATTGGTCAACAATGTTTCAACTATTTAAATCACTTCCACCTTCCAATCTAATTTTAAACTTAATATAATCACTTAATATACTTAATATATCTAACATGCAAACAACAACAGTAAATATAACCTGGCATGCGTTACAGTGAGACCAATATCTATCTCTTTGCCTCTATAAGGATCAAAAAATAAAATAAAAATATGGCTAACTTGCACTATTTTTATCTCAAAACTCATAAGCAAAAGTTTATGTTATCACTTGGTATAGTTTCCTTCCTATTATTATTGTTAAACGCAATTTATGGTTCAAGCTAACAAAATTTATAACAAGAACTAATTGTCCTGTCTACAGGCCTTGGACCTCACAGAACCTCCTAATCAGTATGGCTTCTGTCTTTATTCAACTAACAACCAATAACTCAAGCATCTATATAATATAATAAGATTTATAAATTAAATTAATAAACAATATCAACAGTTTATCTGACCATCCTAGATTCCATGCTTGAATCATCCAATATTTAAATTTCTGGGCATCATAATATAGTTCATATATCCATAGAGAGAAATATATAAAATTAATAAACACTAATAGCAATCCACAGTTTCTGTCCACCTTAAATTCCATTTAACCTTCAATTCAGCCAATAATCCAGTTTCCAAACTGCTCATCCTCAATCTATAAAGCTCATTCACAGTCACCATGTGTGCTATTTCTTTTTTATTCTGATTTTCTTTCTTTTCTGTCATATGCCTCTGATCTTTGTACTCCTTTAGACTGACTCCCCTACCATCATTCTTGAGTCGCTTTACATCAAAAGTCAGAAAAGTCAGAACTTTAATTTCTCTTAGTCGTTTCACCTGTACTTCCATCCCTTTAATTTTCTTCTTTTTCCTCCGGATGGGGTATAGCAGCCTTTTTCCTCCTACACTCATTTTCAATGTTTTCTCATCTTCCCAGACCGGGGTCAAAAAGTCCATACTTTGTATCTCTGGCTCTCGTTGTGTCAATACATATTGAGAGACCTGTAACTTTCCCTGCTGCTCAGCTTCTTGCAGTTCCGTTTGACCTTGTGCCTCATTCGTATTGTCCGTCTTGGGGTTCCCCTCTATACATATAGGTTGTGCATTCTCCAACACCTTGTCCCAGACCAATGCAAGTGACTTCTCTAGTTCTCTTTTCAGTAGTTCTTTGAAGCTATCTGATTTGAGTTCTGTAAGTATTGCATCCCGAATCTGGCCACAAGCCTCCGTCAACGCCATTTCCTCCCGGACTTATTTCCGCTTATCTCTCGTACTCTTAAAGGTACAACCGTTATATCCGAAGTCCTTCCAGTATTTTATAGTCTTTAGTCTTTAACAACTATGATTTAATATTATAGCCAGCCAGGCTGTTTGTTCCCCCGTACCTTGTTATTTCCCGTTCTAGTTTTCCCCGTCTCCTTTGAAAGTTCCCGGCCGCTCTCTTTCTCGATATGGAGGGGGAAATCATCAAAAAGGGGGTATTCTTCGCCTCTATCAGTTTATCGGGTGGTGGTATCCATTTGGGTAGCGTGTGGGTGAGTCGGAAAAAGAAAAAAGAAAGAAAAAAAACTAACAAGAAAGCAAAAAAGAAAAGTTAAAAGCACGGGTGGCTGCTGCTAAACGGAAAAACATGGCGACCATGTTTCCGCACTCCGTGGCGCTCCTGCCTTGGGGCAAACCGGTCACCCCCCGTCCTTGCCAGGGAAATGGGGGGGCCGGTTAAGCCTCCTACCTTGGACTCCCTACAGGAGCTCCAAGCGGGGCCCTCCGAATTCTGAGGGGCTCCGAGTAAGCGCACACGAGCCGGGCGGTTTCGGGAGCTCCCAAAAAACACGCCCGCGGTGAGAGGAACTGCACAGATTTTTAACAGAGCTTTCCCAGACATAACATCATAGGCTTGATGCTGAATTCCATTTCTGACTACAATTATGTCTGAAGCAGGGTTCCAGCGAAATCACACTTTGGCTTCAAAGAGTTTGTTTGCAAAGAATTTTAAGGATTTTCTTTTTTCAAGGGTTTCAGCCGATAGATCTAGGAGGAACAGAATTTTCTTGTCCTTATACTTCATGGAGCCTTATAGTCTTGCTTCCCTTAAGATTTTGTCTCTAGATCTGAGGTAGAGAAAAGTAGCAAGTATATCTCTTGGGCGACCTTTGCTAGCTCTTGCCATGGGGCCTAATCTGTAGGCTCGCGTTACAGCTGGTGCTATTCCTTCTACCATTTTCAGTGCTTGTGCCAGCTAAGATGCTAAAAAGGAGGCTAAGTCAGTGTTTTCTTCCACTCCCTCTTCAAAGCCACGAAATTTGAGGTTGTGTTGACGCCAACAGTTTTCTAAGGCAAGCAAGCGTGTATTGCTGCTCTCTTCAAAGGATTGCAAGTGTCTTATCTCTTCTTGGAAGGTCGTACAGAGCTCTGCAATGTTTTCAGCGATTTTAGTTGTCTCCTTAAGTTCGTTCATCAAGTCGGTCAGCTTGTTGTTTACTGGTTGTAGTAAATCGGCTACAGCTTGTGTGAGAGATTTAAAAAGGTCTTCTCTAAGATCCAACGGGTCTTTTTTGTTGATTGATAAGTTTGTATTTGGTGTTCCAAGGTCTTTCAGTGGAGAAGAGGCAGCCATTTTAGGAGAGGAATGTGATGCCGCCGTCTCTGATATTAAAGGCCTGTTTGGTTGAAAAAAGGCCTTCGAAATTCCCGATTCCTGTTTCTTTGGTTGCGTTTTTACTTTGTAGGTTCGTCCCATTCTTGGTGGAAAGATTTTTAAAGAATTGCCGTTGTTCTGTTGTTTTGTTGGGAGAGGGGATTAGGAGCTCTAAAAAGATGCATCCGCCATTTTCCGATGACGCTCCGCCCCCCCAACATTGGCTTCTTTTATGTTCTTATGTTCTAGGGCAAGATAGCTGGGGGGGGGGACTCTGTGATGCCCCCCCTTGATGCCCTAATCATATGCTTATTTTGCTTCATGGCTAATCCAGGGCTGCTCCTGGCACTGGGATTCAAGGCCAACTGCCTCTGGAGGGGGAGGTTCCCTTTGATCACCATGGCTAGTAGCCACCGATAGATTCGTGGAGGATAGTTCCATCTAAGGCCCCTTTTAGATAGATTCAAGGAGGACAGGTCTATCAGTGGCTACTAGCCATGGCGACTTCTCTTGTGTAAATGCGGTTTCACAAATTCTTGACTTTTTCCTCCTTCAGGTTCACTTGATAGCTTTTCAACAGTATTTCTTTACAACTTAGAGAGACCATAAGTGGGTCCTTTATGTCATTCCTTCCTCTTTGCTCCCCTACTCCATTGTATACTATGACCTGCCTCCACCCTCTGTGTCCTCTGTAGGCGGCCTCATATGTTCTGGTTCTCATACAGAGACCAGCAGGAGGAAAAGGAGATTGGATTCACTTGGGAGTCTCAAAACGGTTAACAATCTCCTTTCCCTTCCCCTCCCCACAACAGACACCCTGTGAGGTAGGCGGGGCTGAGAGAGCTCTGAGAGAATTGCTCTTGAGAGAACTGCTCTTTGAGAACTTGTGGCTGACCCAAGGTCACACCAGCAGCTGCATGTGGAGGACCAGGGAATCAAACCTGGTTCTCCCAGATTAGAGTCCGTGCTCTTAACCACTACACCAAATGGGCAACACTCCACAGGGACCTCTCTGAAAGTGACAACCGCACAGCCTGCAGTTAAGCCAAGCTACTTCCAGCCATGACCGTGTGGCGCTGTACAGATTTATTATTTACTTATTATTTTCAATTTGTATCCCGCCTTGCCAGAGAACTGACTCTGTTTGAGTGCCAATACAGATTCTCCGGTCAGGCTGTATGGAAAGTGTCTTTCAAAGCAATACAACCAGCATTCCAGGAAGCACCACCTCACAGAAGGGATTTTCGTTGGCTTACACAGAAGGACCATCACATTTGGCCTGGACCTCAGACCAACCTTTTAAAGAGGAATGGATTCCTGTAATGGGGCGGCAAGAGCAGTTCAGGATGAGCGCCATACACCAGAAGCCATGCCTTGACACACGGATTTATAAAACACACACCAAATATCTCAGCTACAGGCAATTTTGGCATCTGCCTGATTGTCAAATGCCTGCCTCCTAGAAGTAAAAGCAGAATGGACAAAGCTTGAGGGTATGTTTTGCCTGGAGTGTAATCCTCAGGAATGCTGTGCCAGGAGAAATACACACTTGCTGATCGTAATTTTAGTGTTCATTTTAAGGGCTGAGGAGTTTATACTGCTATCATAACACTATTAATCATAAATTCACGAGAAGGCAGGCAGGCAGCCAGATACCTTCTTCGGAAACCTAAAGGATCTCAAGATTAGTTCTTCGTGTTACAAGCAGCACTTGGATTTTTTAATCTTATTAAAAAATAAAAAAATCAGTCAGAGCAAGGTGAAGAAAGGTTTCGCCACAACTACCCACAGAGTTGCACAGAAGCCTATAAAAAACCCTTTGTTTTTATGAGAAAAAACAATGCCTAGAAGAGGCGGGAGAGACAGGAAATGCTTCTGAATATGCCACTTCATTTTGCAGAAGGTTGGGATTTGGGTTTTGCACAGAAAGATCAAATTAGCAAGCAGAAGTAGTTTCAGAAAGACAGGTTGCTTACCTGTAACTGGTGATCTTCGAGTGGTCATCTGTGCATTCACACCACCCGCCCTCCTTCCCCTCTGCTCTCGGCCCTTCATCTTGTTTCTTTGAAGGCTGTTGGGCGGCGGTCAGAAGGAACTGGCGGGATCTGCGTGCCCCTCCTTGGTCATGCGCAGTGGAGCCGGCGCGTGACCTGGGAGAGGCGCGAAAATCCCTTTTTGCTAGCTATCGGTACCGAGAAGGTAGGATTTTCGCGCCTCTCCCAGGTCACGCGCCGGCTCCACTGCGCATGACCAAGGAGGGGCATGCAGATCCCGCCAGTTCCTTCTGACCGCCGCCCAACAGCCTTCAAAGAAACAAGATGAAGGGCCGAGAGCAGAGGGGAAGGAGGGCGGGTGGTGTGAATGCACAGATGACCACTCGAAGATCAGCAGTTACAGGTAAGCAACCTGTCTATCTTCTTCGTGGTCTCTGTGCATCACACCCTTGGGAGAATAGCAAGCAATAACTCTTACCTGGAGGAGGGGCCGAGGCCCTACACCTGCGCCGTCTGCAAAATAGACCGACCCAACGCCACACGACGAGTAGACCGGACATCCAGGGCATAATGCTTCACGAAGGTGAACGGAGTAGCCCAAGTCGCAGCGTTGCAGATGTCCTCCAATGGCATACCTCTCATGA
>NW_015168679.1:405803-417049 GCF_001447785.1 Gekko japonicus
TTTACGGCCAGCAGTTCCAGATAGTTGATATGATGACTCTTCCAAAGGGGTTGCCATGGAGCACCCACACAAGTGTCGTCTGTATGAGCACCCCAACCCCACAGGGAGGCATCTGTGGTGATGGACATTACGGGAACGATCGGTTGGAACGGTGCACCCGCCAACAGATTGGTGTCCACGAGCCACCACTGCAGGGAGACGAGGACCTGCGGAGGCACTACCAGTTGAAGGCTCGGAGGATGGATGGAAGGGCGAAATTTCTTTAGAAACCACAGCTGCAACGGGCGCATGCGAAGGCGTGCATATTCGATCACGGAAGTGGTGGCTGCCATGAGACCCAAGGTCCGCTGAATGTGGACCGCTGATGTCACGTTGGACTGGAACAAACGTTGAATTTCCAGACGAATGGTATCTGCCCGTTGGCGAGGAAGGTACGCCCGAGTGGCTAGGGAGTCTATGACAGCTCCTATGAACTGCACGCGAGTTGCAGGTTGCAGCATGGATTTCTGTAAATTCACCAGAATTCCAAGGGAGGATAGGACCGACAATGTGATGGTGATGTGCTGAAGGAGACATTCTCTTGAATCTGCCACCATCAACCAGTCGTCTATATACGGAAAGATCTGAATGCCCTGAAGGCGAAGATGAGCGACGACAACCACCATTACCTTCGTAAAAACCCTGGGGGCGGTAGAGAGCCCGAATGGAAGGGCTTTGAATTGGTAATGGTCCTCCCCGACTGCGAATCTGAGGAACTTTCTGTGACGAGGATGGATGGAGACGTGAAAATAAGCGTCTTTGAGATCTAAAGTGACCATCCAAGTCCCTGGAGACAGGAGTGGTAAAATGCTTTGCAACGTGGTCATGCGAAACTTTCTGTAAATGATGAACCGATTGAGAAAACGGAGGTCCATGATTGGACGAAGTCCTCCGTCCTTCTTGGGGACTGTGAAATATTTGGAATAAATCCCGCGGCAACAATCCGCCATCGGGACTTTCTCTATAGCGTTTTTTTGTGTCAGCGATTGTACCTCCTGTAGCAGGGCAGGAGACGCCGGGGTTCTGATGAAACGGGAGATTCTGGGAGTCAGAGAAAACTCTATGAGATAGCCATCTCTTATTATAGAGTGCACCCATTTGTCCGTAGAAATGGCGAGCCATGCGTGCAGGAAGGGTGCAAGGCGAGTCTGAGCAGTAAGGTTGAAGTCAAAGTCCCTGTTTGGGATTCTTAGGGAATTTCGACTTATAGGCACCGGACGATTGTCCCTTATTTTTCGGGGGAAAAGACCGTGACTGAGAGGAGGGAGGTCTTTGCCATTGATCCGTAGGTGATTTGTTGTACGGTTGCCTGGTCGACCAAGGTTGCCTAGGCCACTGCTTGGATTTCGAGTATTTGGTCGTGGGGGAGATCCCCAAACTCTTGGACGTCTTGATACTCTTATCCATTTCCTGCAGAACCGTGTCAGTGGTGGAGCTAAACAATCCAGAACCTTCAAAGGGAAGGTCTTCCACCGAGGATCTGGTGTCATATGGCAATGATGAAGAGCGGAGCCAGGCATGTCTGCGTAACGCTACAGAGGTTGCTAGAGTCTTACTAGCGGATTCCAGGGAATGCTTGGCAGCACTAATTTGGTGTCTAGCCAAGACCATCCCTTCATTCTGAATCCTTTTAATCTGAGGTTGGCACTCTTTGGGCACGTGCGGGAGGAAATCATTCAAACGCTTCCATAAATTGAATTGATAACGGCCCATGCAGGCGGCATAGTTCGCCGTTTTAATGCCCATTGCACCGACAGTGTAGAATTTTCTACCAACCGAATCCAACTTTTTTCCTTCTTTGTCTGATGGAGTAGAGTGACTCGCTTTTCCTTTTGTGGATGAGGAGACGACCAAAGAATTGGGCTTTGGGTGTGTGTATAAAAACTCAGCCCCTGATTCCTGGACCTTGTACATGTGATCCAGACGCTTATTAGAGACATTAATGGAGGCTGGACGAGTCCAAAAGTCCTTGGTAGTTTGCAAGAGAACTTTTGTCATTGGTAGAGCCACGGAGGGCGAAGTGTTAGAGTGCATAATGTCAAAAACGTTATCATCCACAAAACTGGCAACGAGAGTAGGAGTCATAGATAGATCTAATGCCATGCGTTGAATAAAATCTCCATAAGACTTAACATCCTCTGATGGAGAAATAGGTAAATCCGCTTCCACATCTTGCGAGGTGGGCTGTGCATCTACATCCTCGATATGTTCAGAAAAGCCATCTGAATCGGAGGATACATTGGATGGTTCTGGAGATGATTCGAGTAATTCAGGTTGAGACGGTGCCGGTGTGTTAATCGGGGGCACAACCGGGTCTGGTGGATGCGTCGGTATCGACTGCTTCGATACCGATGGTCGATCTTGAAAGCGCGAAATGCGGGATGACACCGACTGACGATCCCATTCAGGTGGGGGTGGTATCGGGAGTGCCCAAGGGTATGGGTATCGATTCCCGTACAAATAATGCCATTGCCTCTCATCCCAAGTTAGGGGAGGAGATGTTGGTCGGTGCCGATCCTCGACTCCACGTTCTGGGGAGGCATGAGAGGATTGACGGCTCGACATATCAGATTGCGACTGATTTGTTTGTTGAGTAAGGTCGATGTCTAGATCCGAACCGATCGGGTGAGGTTCTTGCGTGGGATCTCGACCCTGACTAGCCGAAACCTTATGGACTTTGGGTTTGTCCGTTTTAGGTTTCTTCGACTGCTGTGAGTCTTTGCCCTGCTTCCGGATCTTGGAAGGTACGGGGTGGTCCTTTATCGGCGTCGATCGTTTCGGTGCCGAAGCATCGATTGCGACCGTCGACGTCGATGATCCCGGAACGGGAGGACAAGTGTCCGCAGCCAAGGTGGACATCGAGGCGTGCCCGGACGTGTCCAACGGTGAAGAGGACTGTGGAGATAGTGCCTTCTCCATCAGGGCCAAGTGTAGACGAGCTGCCCTGTTTTTTCTCGTCTGATTCGAAAACTTTTGGCAATGTCTGCACTTAGAGACACAGTGCGACTCCCCTAAGCAAACGAGGCAAAGCGAGTGCCCGTCGGTGGGGGATATTTTAAGGCCGCAAGTCCTAGTCCGTTTGAAACAACCCCACCGCGGGGCCATAGGCCAGCGGGAGGGGAACGTAAGTAAAGAACAAACACCGAAAGAAAAATGCTAACTACAAAAATAAAGAAAGAGAAACTAACTAAACGCAAGTTTAGCAAAAAAAGTTTGGTACTTAGCAGACCGAGGCAGAAGGCGTCCTACCAGCGCGGCGGTCAGAAGAGAACTGGCGGGATCTGCGTGCCCCTCCTTGGTCATGCGCAGTGGAGCCGGCGCGTGACCTGGGAGAGGCGCGAAAATCCCTTTTTGCTAGCTATCGGTACCGAGAAGGTTCAGCGCAGGCGCAGTGTATCCCAAGGGTGTGATGCACAGAGACCACGAAGAAGATGCCATTGTTGTAGGGGCAGCCCTGACAGACACACATTCACACAGAATGTGTATATACAACAACCCCCACCCCTCAACAAATGAAAATTAACTTCATTAATAAATGCTTTTCAGCTCTGCAGTGGCCAAATGACTTTGTTCTCCAGTATATGACCCTTTTGTAAAACTGAATTTGATCTAGCAATGGAATGTTAGCGTTAAGTTCAGAAACTTGGGCACAATTTAAATAGCATTTCCCCCAGACATTGTGGAAGGTACATCCTGTGCACTTTTCTATTTCACGCACAAAGCTTAAGAATTTAAAAAAGTTTGAACCTACAAATTTTAAGGGAGGAAGGAAGGGGAAGACTGGAATGAGCAGGACCATCCAAACATACCCAAATCTGTCTGCAGCTCTTCTCCTTTGAGTGCAAAAGAATTAGTGACCCGAAAAGGTGCTTCTTGGAATGCAACAGAATATTGGACACACAGAGACACACAAACTCAGTACAAATTTGTTCAACAGGAAATTTCATTTCTTATGTATTTAAAGCATTTTGGGGAACATCTGGGCTAAATTAACTTTAATTGTAATGAGATGTGGCTGCTACTATTGTGATGAGGCTCTTTGCACTGTTCTGACTATATTTTCAAAGTGTTGATTTAAACTACTGCTTTTATTGTTAACTCCTTTGTTGTCCAGCCTGGACCAAAAATGGGGTTAAAATATTTACGGCTTGAAGGGACACACGCAATTAGCCAAAATGTCTGCTTTCCAGCTTCAAGCACAAATAGTAAGGGTGTATTATTTGCTTCTTCTAATTACAACACCACCACCCTCCATTGTTCCAGAAGTTAGGGGTGAACAACTTTAACGAGCGTGTAAAAACTAACAATGTTACACAATACAACTTATGAACAATATTTTACAGGCTGAAAAGAACCCCCCCTTTGTGGTTGTCATGGAACAACAAGAAAATTATTTGACTGTTCAGCTAGCTGGCATCTGAACAATTAAAAAATGTACCCTACTTCAGATCATTCCGGTACTATCAGAATAGTGTGCTCCACAAAGCCCCCGGACAGACCACAGCGACAAGATGGAGATCTTTGGAAGGCCATTCAAGTGCCAAATACCTTACAGGTGAACAGACATGAAGTCCCAAGGAGCTTGCAGTTGACATTTCAACACTGAAGTGTAAGGTCATAGAAGGAAAGAGAGAGGCAAGGCCACCGGATGGACCATCATGGTGCTTTTTGGTCATGACCATCTCCCATGTGAGTGCACAGGTATACTGAATAACTCCAGTCTTCGTAATGGAGGAAGAGCATTGTAGCACTACTGGTGGTGGGAGACTAGACAACATTATTTTATTATTATCAGATATGAGATATACAAGATATACACGGATAACTATAAAAAAAACCCTAAATACATGTTGTCGAAGGCTTTCACGGCCGGAGTTCATTAGTTGCTGTAGATTTCCGGGTTGTGTGGCTACGGTCTTGGCACTGTAGAACCTGACGTTTCGCCAGTAACTGTGACTGGCATCCTCAGAGGTATAACACAGAAAGATGGAGTACTCTCTGTGTCAAGACCACGGCCACACAACCCGGAAAATCTACAGCACCTAAATATATGCTTGAATTTGGTTGATTATTATTAAGGCGTAATTCTTCAAAACACAATGCCTCCCGTTTCCCTGGAGGACTATTCTGAGATGAGGGATGGTGGCACACCCCCCCACCCCCGCAAACCATTACAGCAACTATAATTTTATCCAACCCTCTTTTTCTTCTAAGCTGGCAATGCGGAGGAGGAGACGGTCCTGGCTTGGGGGGCCTCCAACTGCTGACCTTTAACACAGAAGCATTTCTGCTTTGAATATGCACACATTTCAACCAAGAAAAATGTTGATATGACATATTTTGGTTAGCGGGAGCCAATGTTCCCTCTAAGCTATGGAGTCTTGTGAGCAAAAATTCTACTTTGTGAGCTACTGGCATTAAAGTTGTGAGCGAGCGATTTGGCTGCTGCATAAATCAGTTTGCTTTGGAGCCATCCTTCCTGAGCTAAGACAAAAATCTGTGAGCCGGAGGCTAAAAATCTGTGAGCTAGCTCACACCAACTCAGCTTAGAGGGAACTATGGCGGGAGCCATTTCCATGAAAGAGGGTGACTTATGTTGGCAACAATGTCTACGCCATTTTATCACCATCAAATGAATATTTTATATTGACTTTATGTTTTAAATGATGTATTTTATTCTATTACTGTAAAATGTATACTGCTTATCAGTTTTTGGAAGCCGCCCTGAGCCTGCCTGGCAGGGAGGGCGGGGTAAAAGTGAAATAAATAAATAAAATAAAAAAATACTACACTTAAGTTTTTTTTTTAAAGTTCAGACTGTAAACAGAACCACCACTGGTTTTAAAATGGAAGGCAGGATTTATTAATCCTGGGGTGAAAATAAGTCCTTTCATTTGAATAGTGCCTCTTAAGCAAGCCCAATAGATTCAGTTCTACGGCAGATTTTCCGGAAACACAAATTAGCAATAGTCAGAACAGTGACTGAAGGCACTTCTTGCGAAGTGGTGTCTCATGCGTAGAATGGCTGTGGAGGGAACTTCAGCAAATTCTCACACTCCAAAAGCGTCTCCCGGCTGGCTCTGGGTGAGGAATGTCCATGCAGAAGATGGAAACTGTCTATGCCAGCAGTAACTTTCAGTTGACTTGAATCAGGAGCCCCAACCTCAATTGTGTCTTTTAAAACAGAATTTCTTCACAGTGGCAGAACACGCATTTCACATGCAAAAAGGTCTGGGATTCAATCCCCAGCATTTCTCCAGTGAAAAGGACCTTAGCAGATATGATTTAACTGGACTACTTTTGAGAGCCCTTCCTAGGGCCGGCACGTCCCCCCCCCCGGCCACTGGTGGGGAACGGGGGGGGGGTAGGGTTGCCAGACCCAGGTTAGGAAACTTCTGGAGATTTGGGGGTGGAGCCTGAGGAGGACAGGGACCTCAGTGCAGTACAACACCATAGAGTCCACCCTCCAAAGCATTCATGTTCTCCAGGGGAACTGATCTCTGTAGTCTAGAGATGAGCTGCAAGTCTGGGGGAACCCCTACCTGGAGGGTGGCATCCCTAGTCTTTACTAGCCAGTTTGGTGTAGTGGTTAAGTGCGCGGACTTTAATCTGGGAGAACCGGGTTTGATTCCTCACTCCTCCACTTGCACCTGCTGGATGACCTTGGGCAAGTTGTAGTTCTGATAAGAGCTGTCCTTGAAAAAGAGCAGTTTCTGTCAGAGCTCTCTCAGCCCCACCTCCCTCACAGCGTGTCTGTTGTGGGGAGGGAAGGGGAAAGGAGTTTGTAAGCCGCTCTGAGTCTCCCTTGGGTAGTGAAGGGCGGGGTATAAATCCAATCTCTTCTCTTCTTCTCAAGGGAGGAGTATTTACTGCACCATTGCAGCAAGTCACGTCAGAAACCAGATTAGATAGGTGGTCTAGCTATTCCAGCCTTACCACTGCTGGTAAATCACCCTAGTATTCAAAAAATAAATAAGTTGCTATAGCCTCCTGGGTTAAAGAACAAAAGGGCTTCTATTACGAGGGAAAGATCCCACTAGGGTTATCAAGTCATCATCTTGCCAGTTTCTGATCTCTAACCCCCCCTCTTCTCAAAAATAAGCATCTGCTGTCTTGTCAACCAGGTCAAAAGGACAAATAGGGGAAAGATCTGGTAAAATCCCTCCAGATATTAGAACAGGTTTATGTTAACAAGCTGTGTTAATAAATCTATAACTCAAAGAATAGAATAGCCACCAAGGAAATAAAGAAAAAATGGTCAATAAATGGGACTGGTGGTATTTCTTCTGTGTTGGTAGAGAGGAGCAAGGAGTTCTAATATCACTATAGCTTGTTGCGTGGAATTGCTGTCAGAGACAAACAGAGGCATTTGTTTGAAAATATACTCTTTTTCAGGGGTTAAACAGCAGAGGTAGCATAAACCGTTTGCTGGAACCATCTGAAGTTTAATCTCTATGCACAGAGGCACACATTAACTCCAACCATGGTGTTAAAAGATGGGCTTTTAGCAAGCAACAGCTGTGTGAGCAAATCCTTAAAAATCAAGCCAAACCGCAGAAAGCCAACATGGTGCACTGTTTAGAGTGCTGGGCTAAGATCCAGAAGACTCAGGTTTCATATCACCACTCTGCCACAGAGCCTTGCTGGGCGACACTGGGCCAGTCATGAAGAATCGGCCTAGCCTACCTCACAGGGTTCTCGTGAGGATAAAATGGAAGGATGAACAATGCCATGGGGTAAATGGTGGGGTATAAATGACACCAATAAACACATTAAACTCAAATACGACAGAGGCCACCTTGCAGGTGATGGTGCAGGAGAGTCTGCTTAAGGACAGCGGAATTGATTTACAGACTTCTTGAACGTATTATATGCCTTCAGTGTCATACGGGAAAAGCCAACAAACCCCAGAGGCTAAGTAGTTTGGTGACTTATTCTGAAAGTAGCTACAATCAGAAGCATCAAACATGACTCAACGACAGTGCTAGGAAAAGACCCCAGGGTTACTATATGTCACATTCTACAACAAAGTAAAAAAAAGGGATAATAAAACTAGTCCCACAACAGCATCACAGCTGTCAGATTTTAAACATTCAAAAGCTAGAGTTCAACAAGGAGTCGTTTTTATATTCCTAAAAAAAAAAAAACAGATTATCCATCAATGAGTTACAAAGATTGCAACTGTTGAGGTACGCATCACCTTATCATAGGTGGCAAGCCATAGATGGCATCATATAAAATATGCTTTGAACTGACAGATACAGAGCACGGTAATTCACGCTGCAACTTGAACACTGAAATTCTTCTCCATCCGCCATGAACTTCTCTTCTAGGATACCTTAATTCCATAACAATATTACAACTGCTATGAATAATACAAATATTACTACTAGTAATAATAGAGATGTGAATATGAGAATGGTGGTTGGCCAAAAAAATATGAGTCTGTTTTACAGTCATTACAGGAAACTTGTCTGAGCCTGCAACCATTTTCTATGTGTTTGCTGAAAACTGTCATTAATTCCTTCGGAGAGGGAACCCAAGTGGCAAAACCACCCTATATCCTAGACAATCAGCTATAAGTGGTAATAGGATTATAGGAACACGGACTTCCATATGAAGACTGCTTGCTCTTCAAAGTAGACCTTCTTTCACAGTTAGCGATATATTTTGGCAGCTGTTATTTATGTCACCTTAAGCAAAATTTTTAAAATGCAATAATCCAATATTTGAGCTATTTCCTTTTTAAACAAACTGAACACGGTGGAAAGGTGAATGTTTACCTTGAAGGTGGTAATGGGCAATTATTTGTACACTGGTGCTTTAGACAGATTCTCCAACACAGAAATCTTTAATACATTTTCTTCCGCTTCAGTACAAACTGCAGCAATCTAATTATGAAAAGTACCCCAAATGAGCTAAAACCTAACTTCAGAATATTAATATATGTTAGAAAACAATGCAGTTAATCATGCATTTTTTATTCAGGTCAATTCCTCCTTGAAGTATGAACCAAAAAAGTTAACATCTCCATAGTTTAACTGCTACATCATCAGAAGGAAGAAACCGTGTTGTAAGTTGAAAGTTTTCACCATGAAGGGGCAATACTGATCCCACCCCCCGTGCAGGATTTTTTAAGTTAATCCCCCTTCACTATAATAAGGGTCTATTTCATTCCAATGCCTTTTTATTTAAATCAAACAGGGAGGATACAAAGGGGATGAAACATTGAACCCTTTATTGAAGAAACTGAACCCTTTATAGAAGAGTTTGAGTCATACAAGACAACAAACCATGCCCTGTAGGATCAATGGTTCTCTACGCTTTCGTCTTGTGTATAGCCAGTTTCTCAGACAAGGAGTCACATCTGACAGGTCTGCAAGAGTCATTCTTAGGATTACAATCCCCATCCACTTTTTTTTTTTGTTTCTGTAGTGCTGTTGTAAGATGTAAATTGAAATTCATATAAACATAAACACAATTTCAACAGGAAAGAAGAGAGTTTAAAAATAAATAGAGCATGGTTTCCAGACCTGAAAAACACAAAATGCTCTACATCTTACAACAGCACTACAGATAAGATTAGCATTTCAACAGCCAATCTATATGCAAAAGAACCTCCTCAGGAAAGCTCCTCCATTAGCATGTCACAGCCTGGGAACCTCCTACAAGATAATGACTCAGCCCTACCCCACCTTCCTGAGTAGATATAAATTACCTGCCTATCATTTTTCTTCTCACCTTGACACAGAGAGTACTCCATCTTTGTGTGTTAAACATCTGAGGATGCCAGTCACAGCTGCTGGCGAAACATCAGGTACTACAATGCCAAAACCACAGCCATACAGCCCAGAAAATCTACAACTTTGTCCCCATACACACTCAGGAAATACTACAGTATCACCATACCCATCAACTACACCTTCATCATTCTCCAGCAAAATAACTTCAAAAGAGAGAACACAGTATTTACATACAGCCTGTAACGAATACGGAATTCTTTGAGAAGAAGAAGAGATTGGATTTATACCCCGCCCTTCACTACCCAAGGGAGTCTCAGAGCGGCTTACAAATGCCTTCCCCTTCCCCTCCCCACAACAGACACCCTGTAGGTGGGGCTGAGAGAGCTCTGACAGAAACTGCTCTTTTTCAAGAACACCTCTGACAGGATTATGGCTTGCCCAAGGTCATCCAGCAGCTGCAAGTGGAGGCATGGGGAATCAAACCTGGTTCTCCCAGATTAAAGTCCGCGCACCTAACCACTACAATGATACAATGCAATATGATACAATGCATTTCTGGCCCCCGACTGAAAAATGACCTCATAGTTCTTAGAGCTGATTTACAGATTATAGAGAACCAAAGTTGGGTTGAGGGTCTCTACCTTGTCTGTTCTGTATAACGGCCAGGTGTGAGTTGAGGGTTCTCCTCAGTTCCCATAGGCATGGTGCTCAATTCAGGTAGTGAGACAGTGGCCTATGTGGAAAGAGGCCTTCAGCTTTTTTCTAACCTGGAAGAATCCTGGGGGCACTAATGGGCCAGTTGTGGAAGTAAATAGTAGCACTCATGGTCACAAATAATGTTATGGGGAGAGAAGGCTGAAGCCCCTTCTCCATGTGTACTGCAGCAAAATCCGAACCTGGCACCATGCATGGAAGAACTGAAGAGAACCTGCAACTGACCGTTGACACGGAAGACAGGGTAGGGAACCCTGACCCTCCATGCATACTTTGCAATGTGTAAAGTGGATCACTATCGATGTTGGTATCTTAACAACAACCCAGGGCTCCCGCGACCCATTACAGGTGTTAAGCGGTTTAACAAAACCATTCAATGGTCTCTGTATTTTTCTTGAATAGGTTTGAATTTCACATACTTACATTTTACCATGTAGTTCCTGTATTTCATGGCCTCTTGAACCTGTTTATATATATTTTTTCACACTTCCTATATAAAAAGATCTGTCTAGGGAAGACGTCGCTGCACTGCATCTCGAGAAGTGGACTCTACTCAGTGAAAACTTCTCCTGGAACTAAACTGTGTTAACCTTTAAGGTGACTTGGCCACTTCTCTGGTATTATATGAAAACACATAGGAGAATGAAGTGGCAGATGTGGGGGCAAATCTTTTGCATTTCTGCAATCGCTTTGGGGGTCATTTATGACCAGAGGTCATTTCGGGGGGGATCGCGGGGGAACACAGTTCCC